>NW_026986601.1:0-143000 GCF_963675165.1 Halichondria panicea
CGTGTATGTAATGAAGCAAACATAATATGGGAAAGTATAACTAAATACGCTATAAGATGAGCTGGTTTTGATTACCTGCTAGTCAGAACTTTAGTATAGAGATCCTGGCGATCAAAGGAAGCCAATGCACAGAGTCCACCATACACTGCCACACAGTAGGGGGACAAAAGCTAGGCAGGTTAGAGTGCACACTGTGAGTAGTACATCTCATTCAGTTATGGGCTATCATCATGCTAACTCTGTGAATTGCCCAAGGCGAATGTACAGCAAGACCTTGTATCACCGCACCTTAATTACTAAGTATGTACAATAGAAACCTGAGTATCGTAGACAGCCATTAAGGCTACATAGCGATATAGTCAACGACACACACACACACACATACACTGTAGCCATTATAGTCATGGAAAAGTGATATTGTTAAGAGACAGGCACACTCACATCTGGGAAGTTGCAGTGCTCGATAATGGCTGCACAGAAAAGCCTAGCTGAATTCTTGTACTTTCTGTTTTGCATTTCAGCGAGCCCAGCGGCACAGAGCAGTCTACAGGCAGTCTCCTGAGCACCAGTCACTCCAGAATGGGGGCCTTTACTCAGCTGCACGGGAAACACAGAGGCTGGGTACAATTGTACTCGGGTAGTTGTACACTGTATGTAGGGCACATACTATGAAAGTGAACCGCTTTTCCTGGTACAGCATGTCAGAGCTTAATTGGTAGGTAAAAGACTGTGAGGTTTACATTACACCTCTATAATTATAATTGTATGGCCTACATACACACATGCATGCAACCAGACAGCCCGCCTATAGGTATTACCCTTTATACTAGGGTTGCTAGGGAACAGAGGACCGCCTATAGGTATTACCCTTTATACTAGGGTTGCTAGGGAACAGAGGACCGGTACTCTAGGCAACCACACTGATGTGATATGTCATCAGGAGTTCAATGTGGGAGAACACACTTAGGCTAGTCACAACAAGTTTAATTCAAAATTAATACAATTAGTCAATGGATATCACAATTCAATTTTAGCTAGAGAAAGGCTTACATCAATAGGTTCCATGCTTGCATCAGCCTTACTGTAGTAGTTGAGCACCTGCTGCCAGTTGCCAAGCAACACGCTCACCTGTGTGTGTGTGGATAAGGTTAGGCGGGTAGGTAAAAACTGTTCTAACATGTTTCACTGGCCTAACTTTCAGTGTCCATAGCTTAAGTTACAATTTCAAACACTCGTTCTGTACATCTATCTGGCCAAAGGCCAAACGCAACAACAGTGATGCACTAATATGAGCATGGGCAGAGCAGCTGTCCATTACCACTGATGACTGTAGGGGTGCTTGCCATGGAAACATAATCAACATAGCCCTAGAGACATACTAGCAGAGACTAATCTAATGAAACAAAACCCGCAAGTATGTTCACAAATTAGGGGTAATTATCTCTAAGAGTACAGAGCAAATGTTTTGAATGCCTTGTATCCACTCACAAACTCATACCAATCATGCTCCATGTATTAACGAAATGTTAAATGAGCTGGGGACTGCAATCAACATCCCATAGCACTACATAAACATATCAACACTGCATCTTTTCAAAGGTACAATGCCATCAAAGTACCTCTTACCGAGACCCTTGGCTTCCAGTGGGCAGAGGAGTGGTCAATGTGGTAGTACTACAATTATATATACAAACCATTCACTACCACATTCTTAGTCAGTTGTGGAGAACAGCAGGGAACACACAATATATAAGAGCATGACTACTCTATACTACAGCACAGGCGTACCACACTAAGTGATACAAAATGGTTACACTATAATAAATAGTCTGGGAACTGGTACAGTACAGATACCGTATAGCATATATATTTCGAGGGTATAAATGTTCGCGGTTTTGGCTGATTAAGCATGTACCGTGAACATTTATACCCATGAATTTAATATCGCATGCAAGCATTATTCCGCGAAAGTTTACAGCCTCGAAATATACCCGCTATACGGCATATTACAATTCATAGACATGGGAATATTGAGTGGGGTGGATAGAAACAATTTAAGACATTTTCCTGTTTGTGTAATTATATGTATGTGTTTACGTACAGTGTAGAGTCAAACATTCACATTCGCTATAGGTATATATCTCAAATAATGTACAGTTGGATCAGACTGACCTTAATGACGTTCAGACAAAGTTGAACAATGTGTTTGGAGCTGGTACAGTGGTCCCTGGCACGCATGTACATCTTCAAAGCTTGACTGTGCGTGTGGGAGCAAGGGTGTATGTGTGGGTGAGCATGTGGCAGTACAATGCAAGAACAAGCCATTACACTAACAAGACAAGGAATTTCAGACATCAAAACCATTACGCACTTCTTATACTCCTATTATGCAATCACTTAAAAAAAAACGCCCTAGGGCTTGAGCTTGTTTCAAAGCTTTGTACACTTACTCACAAAAAAGTATACATGTACATGTATATCAGCCTAAAGGTATTGCTCCCAATCATGTGAGTCCATCCAAAACATAATTAAGCCATACATTATAAGGTGAGAAGCAAACAACGGTGAGAGTAGACAGTTTATATGCAATTAACAAATTACGTGCATCAAGTTCTCACTTTAGCTCTCCACAGTCAACATAGTGGTCCCCCAAAGAGTCAAACCCTCTCCGGATGCTCTCCTTGATTGAATTGCTGCGGTAGTTCTTCAGGTCAGAGTCCAATCGCTCAAGCTGTGTGAGTATTGAGGGTAAAGGAGAATTCAGTTATGGTCATATACAGGAAACAGGGCTTAATCAAGGGTTACTTACTTTTTGCTTAAAAAGGCTACTTAGTACATATAATAATACATAACCGAAAAATATTTGTTACAGTCTTCTGTGAATGTGTAATACAATACATGTGACAAAAGTGACAGATATGCAAATTCTGTACTCATAACTCATATTCACTTCCTAGAAGATTAAAACATGATCATCAATATGATTGAGTAGCGTAAATTCTTTGAACATACGGTGGTGCAGATATTATGCTGAGAATGGGCACCGGGAACCCAGATAATAACATGATTTTATACAGATCAAGAATTGGTTGCTAGACAATAAGCAACAACCGGCTATACATTTCTACACAGGGGACTCACCAAGTAATTAAGAGGATGATCTAAGTCAGCCGCAAAAAAAACCATATTTGGGGTGTTCTACTTATAATGTATCAGTCGCATGAGAAAATACAACACTGTTTTGGTAACCATATAGCAGCGAAATTTCGAGGGGCTTAATTTTCGCTGTTTTCATGGGATAGCAATCCTACACGAAAATAATTATCTGTTATAACATGCAAAGATTAAAGGCGTGGCTTCCAGTAAGCAGTCATCCCACGAACATTGTGCAACGAAATGCTTTTAGAAGCCATTCCACAAATATAAGTGCCTTGAAAATTTCGCGCTATACAGACACATGCATTATGTACATGTTGGCTACCATAGTACTAAAAATGAGCCAAATCATCAGAAAGTTTGACACTTGCGGAACTTTTGCGTTTTGGCAAGGATTATAATGTTATACAAAACATGTACCGGTATACTTTTTTGCGATTTAATTTTTGCAAAGCAATCAACACCCGCAAAAGTCCTATAATTATGTTTGAAGCACACACGGTATACAGAGTGTTCTGGAGCATTGCCCACTGGCAAATATGTTCATGTTGTACTAGCTATACAAAACAAACTATCAAATTCATGAAATTCACTCCATTTTTGAAGTGATGACCACAGACATGCGTCATTAACCAACCATGTAAAATGTGTACCCTAAGTCAATGGCGGTAAGCATACAGAGTAACTTTAGAACCACCGAACAGGAAGAGAGTTTGCAAACAGACTAGAGGGGGCAAATGAAGCTCGTAAATCACATGGTCTCTAATTATCATGGAAGGGATGTTAATAGTTAATTCAGTCATCAGTTCTGGGAACCTGAACCGTCGCACAAAAAGCAACAGTACAAATGTAACCTGCGGTTTCTGACGTGTGCATGTGTGCAGAGAATGTCTGAAATTATGGTTTACGAAGGCTAAATTCCTGATTCCCAAAATTCCGTCAATAATCACCTCCTACAAGCTCATTAATTAAACCAATTACAACCTCCACAATTCCTCCTAACAGCAACAAGGATTCCCACGGGGCACCAATGTACCCCTCCTATAATAATTATACGAACTAAACAAACAGGAAAAAATGATCTACTGCCTCACAGTGGAACCTATGAGAAGCTGTGTGTGAGTTCAATATCTGCCCGTTGCTTACCAAGATGGCTGCCTTCCTGTTGGTGGTAGTGACAAAGGTCACAGCGTCCTCAGCGTCAGGGGAATACTTGGGGTCACCTGTAGCCTGTTGTACTCTCTGCCTTAGCTCACTGAATAGAGGAGTGTTGTGAGTTCCCTCCACAGTCTGTAGACTCAGTCTGAATAGTGGAGGTAACAATGGACCGAGTTATTCCAATTATTGAACAAGGATTATTCTGAAGTTACGACCATAAGACATTACTATTACCTGTGCCTTAGGGTCAGGAGGAAACAGTTAGTGGTGGGGGAGAATACAATTATTTATCGAAGTGCGTGATTGTACTCATGAAATTGACGTCCTAGACATTTTAATATGTACCGTAATTGATGTAATTACAGCGCCATGTCAGCATCAGCATAATTTTTAGGTCCTAAAAGAAGTGCCAACCGTTGGTGGAATTTTTTTTTTCTGGCGCTTATAAAGGCTTGTTTGAGACACCAAGACAATCATCCTGCATCTTTGACTTCCTTCACTTCTAAACAGTTGTCTAACCCATAGCTACAGTCAATGAATGTTGTTCACGAGTCACTCAGCTCTCAATGGTGCAGCTAGCAAGTGAAACTGAGCTAGACCGTGCCTATTTTCTCTACAAATTCTATACTAGCTGTAGAACATAAGCAACACCATAATTTAGGCGCCAGCTGGGCTGAACGCAATTTTTTGTGTTCTAAAAGATGCGCCACTCAGAAGTGCAATAAATTTTTCTGGCGCTGTAATTACATCAATTACGGTTTTGAGTGGTGGCAAAGTTTGCGCACTATGATTATACAGGCACGCGTTTGTTCTCTTTTGAGGCCCATGGTGGTTTAGTTTTGTACCTGAGTGCGTCTGCACGCAGTGTTGGACAGTGCTTAGCGATGAACATCAGCCTTCGTATTTTAGCCAGGCCTTGAAAGCTGTTGGCGTACTGGTCGAGGTCGAAGTTCGGATTGTCTATGATGAAGTCATTGCTTTGAGAGAGAGTCCCATCTTCATCCACCTGCATCGGTTCCACACTGTCCATCTACAATTAATACAGACCGATGACATAAAAATTAATGATTTCCACTATTATTGGTCCTAACACCACACCGTGCTTATACATATACTGTACATGATTGATTAGTACCTGCTGGTACTGCTTTGGGACAGGCATACTGTGTAAATACTAGGTAACTGTCTAAAGAGGAGCTGGAAAAACAGTTCTTCTTTACCCGTACCCGGGCACGTGACTACAATAGTGCCACTGTCGCGGCTTGTATTCGAAGTTAGCCAGTTTCTATTTTTTTAAACCTTGAATACTAACCGCGGCTGAGCCAGATTTAGGGAAGGAAGTAAATTAAAACATTGGAATGCAGAGATGTCTGCGCTTATAACAAGAAGGAAACATGCTTTATTAGCAAAACGACTTGAGTGCAAAGAATATACGACACTGACTATAATTCGCTCTCAAGAAGAGTACATCTACCTGCAGTTGACAAGCACAGATTTAACTTTAGGTGAGGAAACGTAGATCTGCATTCAAGTTGACCTTAATATTAAAGAGCACATGTTGTTAATAATTATATGGGTCCAGTCACTGATCTTCATTCCACCACAATTTTTAATATGAGAATGGTTGAAGTCAAATGTATGATTATAAGATGAGATTGGGTACTTTTGGAATGCTGTGTGTTATTATAGCCAGCTAATGTAGGCAATGTTATATAGCAAGAGTAGTGTATATAGTCATAGTATGCTGTTGCAGCTGATTTAATAGCTCATGCAAAGATTATACGGTATACTATGCGAACTGTGAAACTGCGAAGTGTTGTCCACTAAAAGGCTGTGAGCTAGCTCTATGGGTAGAGGTGTGTTTCACACCATGTCCTATGACTCTGGTTAACTTGAGGTGTATTCTCCTTGTCCATCGTCACACCCATTTTCCCACATAAACTTTGTGCAGTTTTGCAGCATAGGATTTTGCGAAAGTTAAAACCACAGTGCATTAGGAACCCTCCTTTTAGATGCTCTCGTTTTTACTGGCTAAGTAGTACACAGCATTTATTTGCTTATAGTGATGCTGAGTATTGGGAAGTTAAATAGATGCATGTAACAATAGTCATTATGTGTGATAGCTAGCACCTGGGTGGGTTGATGTGCTGTAAAGAAAATGTTCATTCTTGACATATCTGTGGGATAGCAACACACTTAATGTTTTTATCGCTTACACGACAACAGAACAGTTGGCATGGAATGTATTCCGTGACCTTGTTTAGATGCAATTGTCAATAGCTGATCTTACCACTTTAGCTTGAAGGTTTCTAGGATACCAAGTCTTACTTTGTTTTGTTACCCTCCTGGGAGAATATGATTCTATTCCAGTGACGTACAAAGCTCTTTAACATCCTTCCTACTGCATTCCATGACATTCGTGTCCTTCTCTTTGATCTAAGTTAATGACTTTCATAAGTTCCTACCTGTCTTTTGATGTCATTATAATATAGTGTTTTCCACAAAATGTAAATTAATCGGTAGCTAAGATATCAAACTGAATGTTTGATCTCTGACAGTTGCCTGGTGATGTGCTACACTGTCTGACTGTAGCAAAACACAGCTACAACAGCTAGAAAACACACAACAGTTTGCTTAAACATGTTCCCCCGTTGTGTGAAACTGTACACTTTTCATTCCTGCTCTATACCTTTCATGTTCCAGTAATGCTGGTCTAGCTGTATTGGTAATATGTTATTGAATACCTTGGCTATTGACTGATTTCTAAAAGGCTACGCATCATGTAAATACGGGCTGTGAAGTTATACCCTTTGAATAGGTTGCAGGTGTTCCACCTTGCCTTTGATGTAAGTATTCCTAACCCAAACATTTGCTTTGAAGTGTCACCTATAATGTCACCACACACGTAACTAAACAAATTCAACTGTAAAAAAGAATCATGTTTCTGTCTGTACACTTGATATGCCAGATCATACTGTAACTGTGTTTTGAAAAGCCACTGACTGCATGTATACATTTCTATTCCCAGATTCTAACACACACACAGAGACAAGATGCCGAGAATTCTCGCTCTGTTGACTGTCTTCATTGCTGCTGTAGCAGCTAACGTATGTGATGAAAGTGAGTGCACTTAGCAAGTTGAAGTATATATTGTTGCTATACAGGACGTGTGGTCAATTCCCTAGGCCATTAGCAACTGTTGTATCTCTTACACATTTGGAGGGTGCACAATGGCTTAAACATAATTACCTTACAAGCATGTATTACCTACAGCTTAGTTTTCTACAAGACTGATGTAACAGTTGTTTGTAGCTATTGTGGTATAGCCCACAAAAATTGGTTGCTTTGATGCCCTACACAGCTGTTACTGGTGTTGCATACTTAACCTAGCCACTGTAGAGTGTTGTTGTGGTTAGAAACCCAGCTCAAAATCTTTTCAAGTGTGTTTTTAATCCAATTTTGGCCATTAATTAACTCTGGTAAACTGTGCCATTCATGGTTAGCTTCTCCAGTGCTGAGGAATACTCCTGTAGGAGTTGCCCTTGTCATGGGGGAGGAAGTGGGGTGGCTCTATTCATTAGGGAGATAAACGCTTGCTGTGTGGGAATTCATACCTAGCTTGATAATGCACCTGTCACAGCTCTCATAACACCTGTCCTGGACAATACAACAATAATCACGACAGCTTTTTGTGGATAAGGCAGAGTATTTCCTTAAAATTGGTTTGAAACTAACTTAATAAAGGTGGTTGCCGTAGTTTTCGTGGGAGTGTAATGTGTTTACTCCTTTGTTTCTCAACTTATCGATCGATATACTTTGGATATAATTTCATGTGTACGTATAACCCTAGTTACGAATTGTGTGGGTCATGAGTATTGAATTAGCATTATGTTACCAAATTACTGCACAACATCGCAAGGCATCTTTTAGTTGCGTGGCTTTCTTTTGTTATAGCTATTGAAACAAGTAGGGGGATTATTGTGTTAGACAACTTAATATCATCTTGTTACTAGATTTTGGAGTTGATCTGAGCGCAAAGACAGTGAGAGCCAAGTTTGTAGCTGACCCAATTAACCTTCTTAGGTCTCTGTTGACAGCTAGTCACATTCCTGTAGCTTCAGTTCACAGCTAGCCTCTTGTTTGTGCTGCTGGGACTCTTTATTGTGGTCGGTCGTAATGGCGGGGCATTCAGTTGCTTAATTTGATATCATAAACATGCAGTCTATTCGGAAGCATTGTGCAGATACTTATACAGTGTTGTCATTGAGTTCTAAAGATTCCTGTCATTTCTCAAGCCAACTGCATTCATCTATAGAGTGTAAATTCTGTCATTTAGTGTTGTGATTAACACTGGCTGGCTTGTATTTATGCCTCAGGCCACACCAAGAATATGTAACGCTGATTTGTGCATGGTTTGACACCCACTTGTTGTGGGTTATATAACTAGCTGTAAAATAAAGTTTTGATTCCTAACTTGTTTATATAAGGCCACCAAAGAAGGTCCACAACTGACGTCATCATCCTGTATAAGTGCACTTGTTGACAGGCTATACCCTAACAGCAACATTATAGCCATAATTTCAACCCTTTTGCACAGCTAGTGTGCGTAGACTTTATGTGACTGAGTGACCTATGTTAATGTTGTACCAAGGACAATGCAGACTGCACCAGATATTAAAGCTGTTCCCTCCTTTGCAGATATGTTTGTGTCCCATCCCATAAGTGTGGAAGCTCGCCTTGGAGACTTTGTGAACTTCACCTGTGACATAAGTACAGATACATATTTGCATCGGACCTTCAGGCATTATATGGCAAATGGAGCCTTCCTCGAGTTAAACGATATCAGGGATAGAAATGACATGTAAGTTATCTATCGAATGCATTATAGTAAGTGTGTACTGCTGTTCCTCTTTTACTGCAGGTTTTATAGACGCGCTGTGGGTGCTTCTAATGTGGCTAACACTCTTATGATAGAAGGAGTACAGTCATACCATGCTGGACAATATCAATGCTTTGCTACCTCTGATGGAAACAATTGCCTAACGTTTTTTTCTTTAAACGCTACCTTAACTATAATCGGTGAGTTTAAGATCCCGGCAACACTGCATGTAGTGACGATAGAGACATTTTATAGCTATGACACCCATGTGTAATTATTAATATCACTGTTTGTCCTCTTCCTCAGGCGAGCCTGTTATTAGTTCTGCCACTGAGTTCAGTGGTTTTACTACGGAGGACCTCAGTGTTACCCTCAGTATAACTGGCACCGACCCTACCGTGCAAGTGTACAGAGAGGGAGTCCTCCTAGTCAACGGCCCTCGAATAGAATTTAGCTTTGCTAATACACAGTTTGAGATGATCATCAGTGACCTGAAACAGTCAGATGCTGGAGAATACATAATTAAGGCCAGTAATGATTTTGCTAAGGCGGAAACAACTATCACAGTTATACCAATTGGTAAGTCATTCTTTCGTGCATTGCATGTTATGTATATATGCAAGTTACCCCAAGTTGGTACTAGACTTTGTTTTCAACGCAACAGGCAGAACATGCCCTTGAAAGGAATTTGTCTTTTGTCTGTCTGTCGAGCGCCCATATGCTAACTAGCCACAAAAATGGTGATGCAAATGATGTAAGGTGTCCAACAATAGGTTTCTGTTTGCCTGTTGTGTACTTCCCAGAATCAGTAAATCTGCATGTGTTTCTTTGAATAAGAGCTCAAACACATCGGACATGGTTGCTATGGCCTCCTGAGTGCTTGCATTTCCTGTGGGTGGTAGTTGTAGGAGTATAATCTTAATCGGCTGTTGCTATGCCCTGTATCCTAGCTGATAGTTAATTGACAGTACAGCTGGACACTCCCTAAGGTGTCAATAGCATTCAGGTTGGGAAATGTTGTTGTCATGAGCACCAGGAACCGTGAATATTGTAACTCATGAATCTCATATTCCTATACTGTGCAAACCACAACAACTTCCTGGGTGACCTATTTATTTAGCAACACCTGTAACTGCATGGGTGTGTTGTTGTGCTCTCCTGTTAAAAGGGCTATAAGTCATTGTGATGTTGGCTCAACACACACGGCATTAGGAGGCCATAGCGCACACAGCCAGATCAGAATGGAATGAAATAGGTTATCTGTTACCTGGGTGACTAACGGATTAGAATACCAGTTGATCGAGATACTGTGTGGGTAGCACCATTGATAGGGCAAATATTTTCCCACGCGAAGGAATTCAAATTGAGAATGTGCTTGTTTATGCAACCAATGAAAGTTTGTAGCTTCACACTAATATATTGTTGCTGCATGTGGAAATGATACTTGCAAACTAACAGTTCCCTGAAAGCACGGCAATTTGTATGCAATTAATAAGTGTTACAAGCATTGTGTTTAAGTGCATGTAATTACTGCATGTGTAGACCAAGTGCCCACTCGGTAATTACAACTCAATTGCTCAATTAGATTGGCATCAAAAGCACATCTGCCTCTCGTCAATGCCACAAACATGGACAGCCAACAATAGTTATGTCTAAATGGCACAAAAAACGACTGAAGATAATAGAATACAAAAACAATAGGTGTTCCCATTAAATAATGCAGTTTTGATATTTTAAAAAGCAGGACAATACAATTTTGGTGTCATTGGTTGAAAGTCTCTGTCTTTCCTGCAGGTCCTGACCGTCCTGTGGTGGAGCTAATGGATGTGCAGGTGTCAGCCTATGGGGAAGCTGTCCCTCTCACCTGCTCCATTCAACCTGAAGCACAAGAAGACTCTGTTGAATTTTTCTGGAGAGATATACAGGTAGCTAATCTGTCATGTTGTAGTTTTAATGTCTTAGTGTAGGCGGTTTTCAATCCTACTCCCTCCTGTAGTTTGCTTAAATGTTCAGGATACATCTATATAAATATTAAGAAATGTTTTTCTCATTTTCCACCTAGAATCGTGTCATCACTCCAAACAGCAAATTCAGCATCTCGTCTGACACAATGTCCAGTACACTGACTATCAATGCCCTCACAAGCAACTTCACTGGAGGGTACACCTGTGTGGCCAACAACTCTCGTGGCAGTACCCCCAAAGTTATTATTCTCTTTGGTATGTACTCTGTGGGCATAGCTAGACAACAACAGTGTTGCATTACAACTTCTGTTTTGTAAACAGTTGTTGTGCAATGACCAATATTTCCGCATTTACTTTGTTCGTCATTAGAAGATGTGCTTGTCATAAGCATTGTTTTTCTTTCACAGGCCCACCAGCTCCTGTTACAAATCTTCTTATAGTGGGAACAAGTAGTAGTCGTCAGAGAACAGTCACTTGGCAACAGCCCGGCAACTCAGTGGAGCCCATTCAGAAGCACATGATCCTGTTATACAGGTTTGTGACAGTGGATAAATATAGACGCTTACTTTTTGTTACGGTTTACCTTAAACAAAAAAAGCTAATGCTCTCTCTACTTATTACAGAGAGGATGAAGATGTTGTGGTTATGCAAAGAGAGGAAAACAGTTCCACTCTCACTACCGATGGTGTGATGTACTCCTACCCTCTGACTAACCTCAACCCTGGCAGCTTTCAGCTCACTGTCACTCCTGTATCTGTGGTTGGAGACAACACCGTGCAGGGGCCGGAGAGTGCAAGGAAAAAATTCACTGTTGGTGAGTGGCCCTCTCTATGCATATCAGTTGTCACCATGAGAGTTTGGACGTTTAAACACGGCAGAAAACAAATTGCTATTTCCAACGATAAAGCTTGTAGTCAAAATTACTGTATCTTGTAAATTTATGGACGTTCACAGCAAAGTGTAATGGCCTGTGCAAATACAATATCTCTCATTTGTTATCCAGATGAGGACACTCATGTTGTTGCTATTGCTGTGGGAGCTGGTGCTGGAGTGGCTGTGCTGCTTGCCATCGGTACTGCAGTGGGAATATTCTGCCTATGCTTCTACTATCCACACAGGTAGGCTCTCATCCCTAATTAGTAATCATGCATGCACTTTAATTGCTATAAACAGGGGATGTTGGTATCTAGGTGGGTTAATTCAATTGGGCATTGTTTAGTCTCTAGGATATGCCTAATTGTAAGTGGTTGCCCACTCTTACATGCACACCAGCGTGCACGTTTACATACTTATTATTCCAACACCCACACAGACGTCAGCTACAGAGTCAGCAACAAACTTGGAGCAGAGAGGACGTCAAAACTGATGGTGCCCCTAAAAATGAGTACACAGCGCTCACACTTCGTCCCAGCTCTGGCTATCCCGCCTCTCCTGGTATGAGCAGTCCCACCTCCGACCAGTTCCTTGCCAATATCGACCCCAAGTGGGAGTTCCCTCGTGAGAACATCAAGCTGTGCGACCCTCTGTGTGAGGGTCAGTTCACGGTACTCTACAAAGGGCTGGCAACTGGCATCAAGGAGAAACCTGTTGATGTGGCCATCAAGTCAGTCAGAGGTATGCCCACATTTGGCATGGCCCTGAACTGTGGGCACACTAGAACCCACAGTGCAGCTGGGCATTTCAATGACCTCCTTACTATATAATTGTTAGGTTCCACTTTATAGTGATTCAAATTGCCTATTAATTTGTGGTTATACATATAATGTACCAAGCTTTCACTTGTGGTTGTGTTGTGTGCAGTGGATGCCACCGAGGACGATGTGAAAGCTCTAGTGGCTGAGATGGAGATGCTGTCCAGTATTGGGCCTCACGAAAACATTGTTTCAATGTTGAGAGTCTGTACCGTTGGAAGTGAGTACTGTGCATGTGTGCATGCATGGTCTGTCCTATTGTACTTATGAAATAGCTTTGAGTGCCTGGAAGCCAATAGCTTTGATTCTATTCAGTGATGTACTAAGTATCCTCCTTGGTAACTATTGTAGAGGAAGTGTGTGTTGGAATGACTTTGTAACTTGAGTAGTCTTCTACAAGCCACCCACAAGATCACTCACTGACTGCTACCCCCTACCCCTTACAGAGCCTATGTACATGGTGATGGAGTACATGTGTCACGGTGACTTGCTGGGTTTCCTGAGGACATCCCGTGGTCACAACGGACGATACACAGTTTCCCCCGGCCTTGGATACCAGGCCCCAGCTATCAACCTCTATCCCAGGGACCTCCTCAACATTGGTGCCAAGATCGCTAATGGCATGAGATACCTCGCTGATAGAAAGGTAAACTGTACTTGTAGTTAGTTTTTCAGATCACATAATTATGCATAGCCATGGCCTGTTAGGAGTAGTAATCATGCCACACAGCACAGTATGTTCATTTGTTACATTCCTCGCTGCAGTTGGTTCACCGTGCCCTCTGTGCCAAGAATGTCCTGGTTGGCGCCAACATGAGCATCAAGATCTACAATGTGGGCTCCTTCGACATGACCTTTGAGAGCAGAGACTACATCATGAAGTGGCTAGCCCCAGAAACCCTCTTTGATCAGACTGCCACTACATACAGCGATGTGTAAGTCAGAGATACCTACATTGTAGTAGATGTATACTATGTGCATGTGTCCTACAAATATTATTAGCATGCAATGGCAAGTACGTAGATCAATTGTGACCCATGCTCAATGTTTTGCAGGTGGTCGTTTGGTGTGGCACTGTGGGAGCTGGTGACTGTGGGGGGTACCCCCTACGGGGAGATTCAGCCTGAGGACCTCTACTCACAACTCATGAACGGAATGAGAATGCCCTGCCCTCAGCACTGCGCCCAAGAAATGTGAGTGTACTTACCGTACCTACTGTGTGTACACACACCACACAAATTGTTTTGGCAACCCACACGTACCTACCTGTTGTTAGAGCTTGATCACTATCTAAGGCTGTATTATTTCCCCTGCAGCCACGAACTCATGCTGGATTGTTGGAGGAGGAATCCAGTGGATCGCCCACACTTCTCTGTCATCCATGAGAAGCTTGAAGACCTGGCCAATTCTAAAGTGGTGAGTTCATCAGCTCACTCAGTGGTACTATATTGTCACGTTGTTTTGTGAGCTTCCTATTACCATGCAAAGTCTATTACATATACTATATGCATGTACATCTAACTCTACTGTTTGTCTCCATGGCTCTCTATATTTGATCACCTGTGTGCTCTACACACCACTACAGAATCTGTTGGACTTCCAGAACTATGACATGTACATCTACTCTCAATTCGAAGAACCCGTCGCTCTCTCAACTGTTCTATAGCACTAACACTCTGTCATGGCACTCAACAACCATTTTTATTTATCTTCTTGTTTCTGTCTCAATCATTCATCTATTTTCTTGATAATTTAGTTTTTCTTCCGTGTTGTTTTTGTACGTACAATTTATACATCAGCTGCAGTTGTAATACTATAACGTCACGTATCTATACTATTAAAATTGATATACAGTATCTGAATGATGACGGGGGTGACAGACATAAACAGTATCATTTGGGGTACTCATGAATGATCTAATTACTTGCTGTGCAACAGAAAGATCCAGTGTAGCTTGACTGGCTTGATAAACTAGAGGAGGCACTCTCTGATCGTGGCATGTCTTCCTTTCCACTGGTACTTTGCATGCATGAAACTGAAAATATCACTTATCCTATTATAGTGACTATACATGCCGCTATTAAACTGAATGCCATAATTATGTAGACTACATGTATACACTGGTGTTGACACATGCCATATGTGTGTTGAATGATCAAGATTAAGTAAGCAGCAAATCAAAATTTTCCAGAATATGAGAATATTATAATTACCATGATCGCTAGATCTAGATCTATAATTATAGGGGTGAAGTATGTCGTACGAGTTTGTGAATGCAATTTGGGAAGTTACATTGAATTAAGCTATATAGACATTAATTTTGTGCAGGCTATGCATGGCTGAAACAATTTCATTCAAGCTCGCGATCGTCCTCTGGCTAGTGGACGGCTTGTGGGCCAGATTCCTGTTAAGTCACCTGGGTTTAACAACATACAGGAAAGAGGTCGTTAGGTTAGATACTACTAGGAGAATGCATGTAGAATATTATGGGGAGCGGGCTTACCACTGTTTATTGACAATATTATCGTAAAAAGAGAGTGTCTGCGGCTTGTAAATAATTTACCTTTTGATCATCACCACTCCTCACAGATCTAGAGGGATCCATAAATTATTTATCATGGTCACCACATCAGCTTTGTCCTGTAAAATATATACACGAGAGAGTACGTAGTTGATCAATGCACGGAAAGGTTATGCAATGCTTATTTAACTGTCCATAACCTAACTACTGCAACAACTTGTGTGTATATTGAAAACCAACCTTTGAAAATTATGTACTCGTTAGTTTGAGGGGATAGTTATTTACACAGCAATTTTGGGCAGATTTCTATGGAACGCTGTTTACGACAAAATTCAGGCAGAATTAATTGGCGTGTGCATTCAATATAAAATTGAAGATCGATTTCGAATTTTGACAGTTGATTTTCGATTTACATGTGAACGATCTTTGACTGATTATCGATTTTTGAAATTCAATTTTTGTGCTACCGTTAGAACTATCACTCTGAGCTGTATCAGGTGAGATTAGTGGATCAAGATGGAGGCAACATTTCATGGGATGCATGGACTCTAAAGTAGGTCTGTGAAAAGAGTCGGTGTGTATTTCCGCCTACAACTAGTCAATAATTAAAATAGGTTTGGCTAAGCAAAAGAAACCGGCTAGTTCTAGTGGTCATATTACTCATTATAGCCTCGATTCCAGGCCATTGAGAAGGAGAAAGGGGCTGTTCCAGTTTTGAGGGTGGCCTGGAATCGAGGCTACGCTAGTAGTTTCACTGGCTATTTTACTTTGGCATAAGGGATAACCAAAATCTCATATGTATAGAGAAATTTAATAATCGATAATTGAATTTCAGAAATTGATTATCTATGGCGCTCCATTTGTTTCATTATTCAATAGTGAAAAATATTGTCAATGGCAAAATATGTTGACAATGATGTAATGTGATTGTCAATAATTGGGTTACCTATTGTCAATGATTATCCGATTCATTGTCAATAACTATCGTCATGTTTGTCAATAATTGGGTGCCTATTGTCAATAATTATCCGATTCATTGTCAATAAACTATCGTGATGTTGTCAATAATTGGGTTGCCTGTTGTCAATGATTATCTGATTCATTGTCAATAATATCGTCATGTTTGTCAATAATTGTTGGAATTATTGTCAATAATTATCATCATTATTGTCAATGATTGCTCAATTTTATTGTCAATAAATATCATTATTTATTGTCAATGATTGTTCAAAGTATTGCCAATAATATTTCACCCGTTTTTATTCGATGTCCCTGCTCCATTCCGGAATGGGTCACCATATTTTACTGCGCATGCGCATAAACTACCAAGAGCCACGTGGCAGGAGTTGACTCACTGTACACGTATACACAAAAAGACCAGAGATTAAAGACTTACTGCAATTAACTCACGACCTCCACAGAACACGTACTGCAGGAAGCTTTAGCAAGGGTCTTAAAGTCGAATGGCAGCCAACGAGCAGGAAGCTTACTATGTACATAGCTAGCTGGCCTAGTGTAGTATAATTTAATTCAGAGTTATTTTACCTGAGCTTCCTGCTCGTTGGCTGCCATTCGACTTCAAGACCCTTGCTAGAGCTTCCTGCAGTACGTGTTCTGGGGAGGTCGTGAGTTAATTGCGGTAAGTCTTTAAAGTTCATGCGCATGCGCAGTAAAATATGGTGACCCATTCCGGAATGGAGCAGGGACATCGAATAAAAACGGGTGAATAATTATTGGCAATACTTTGAACAATCATTGACAATAAATGATGATAATTATTGACAATAAAATTGAGCAATCATTGACAATAATGATAATTATTGACAATAATTCCAACAATTATTGACAAACATGACGATATTATTGACAATGAATCAGATAATCATTGACAACAGGCAACCCAATTATTGACAACATTACGATAGTTTATTGACAATGAATCGGATAATTATTGACAATAGGCACCCAATTATTGACAAACATGACGATAGTTATTGACAATGAATCGGATATCATTGACAATAGGTAACCCAATTATTGACAATCACATTACATCATTGTCAACATATTTCGGCATTGACAATATTTTTCACTATTGAATATAATGAAACAAATGGAGCGCCATAATTATCAGATCGATTGTCAAAGATCGTTCACGTGTAAATTGAAAATCAGAAATCGATCCGGCTTCAGGATGCACACGCCAATTACATTTTGCCTGAATTTTGTCGTAAACGGCGTTCCATAGTTCTCATACTTAAAGGCTTTGAGGTCTAAATAATGCCAATGATTTGTTTGAGGAGATTATAAAGCAAGACTGTAGTCCTCTGACATATGAAATAAACAACTCTGTCTCATTCTGTCTATCATTTCCTTGATTGATTTATCTGTGTGAACATTAATTTGGTAAACTCTTCATTTGAACAGCATGCACCTGTACTGATAACTCACTTGTCTCCGCTCTTTGTAAACAGGTTTGTGTTTACAGATCAATTTCCCAGCTTAATCCTTCCATTGGTAGTGACAAAGTCCTCCTCACACACACTCTGGAAGGTGAGAAGTTGGGCCGCGTTCATTAATTGATCTGATGTTATCTGGCTCTTTATTCCAGTGGAATTCCAGTGGAAGGAGAAACCATCACAATTTAGACACCTCTAGTTTACTTTTCTCACCAAGATTGACAAGCTGTATAAAACAGCAGCTAATAATTTCAAGAATGACTACAATTAATTCAATAATTATTATGCACATAGATCTATGTACGCAACTGCACACACACCTTTCCAATCCAAGCTGTCTGTCCTTTCCTCAGGATTGCTACTATGCACACTGAAACCGAATCCATACACATCTTTCGATAGGATGCAGAAGCATTTTGTGACCAGGGCATTGGCACTGAAGGAAAGAGGCGACTGTGGTTTCTATAGCAACTTGTATTTTGTAGCTTCTTTCACTTCTCTTTTCGATTTTGCAATGAGCTTGACCTCATCTTCTTCATCTATGTTTACAGTAGCTATAGCTATTATATCGAATCATTGTTTAAGATGTAGGCTAAAAATAACGTAGCTACAAATGTACACTATGGTGTATAAAATAAACAAGTGTTGTGTGCTGAGTATTATTTACTGTCTTGATGAAGCATTAGCTATGTAAACGGTCCGAATTCTACTTCGATTTCCTCAGCTATATCGTTGCGCTCAACAGTAGGACTCCTCAGGCATTCACATATGTAAGGCCATGTGACCGGATGATCTGAATCAGTGCATTCGAAACGCCTGCCTACCATCTCGGTTAGACAGCGCTTATTATTGTTTTTGTATTGATCCTCAATATCTTTCAAATCTGAATACTTCAGTCCAAAAGCCATTCCCAAATCAAACCAATCTTTGCGAGCAGTCTTCAGTTTCTCACAAATAGTTAGGGTAGTCAAAACAATCGGATTGGAGGACGACTGTTTTGTTGAGTTTATGCTTGGATGCTCCTCCTCTGATGATCCTATTATCAAGTTAATTTTGCCATTTTAAGTAAACTGAATAACACAATGCATGATTGAATTGCAAATTAAAAGCGTTTACTTTATGCAGTGAATTCCGTAGTCTTATCGTGCTGAACATGCAAGAGTCAATGGAAACTGCCACATAGATCTAATTATAGTAAATTAAATTTGTCCCCCGCAATAGATTCCCACAGGGTGTCCCCCGGACACATTATACTCTTAATTGTCCCCCAGGACCAATGCTCCGGAGTAAAGTGTCTATATATGGATGCGGTGTAGATCTAACCGGGGACTGCTGGTCTCCACTGGACACATTACTGGAGCAAGGTGTCCCAATGTATCCGGGACACATTACTCCGGAGCTTTGGAGCACGCTCTAAATTTACAAACTGTACATGCATGTATTACATTGAAAGATAAAAAGTTTGGTCTACAGTAGAGTTGTGTATGTATAGAAGTGTTAGTGTGATAATGATGATTATGATTAAAGGTCTTCTCTATAAACTGGTGCTATTGTTAAGTTTTTTGTCCAACATGCATGTTTGTTGTGCGCGTGCGATGCTTACTTTGGCGGGGGATACTTTGCTCTGGACCTATACCTATGGTACATGTGGTGAAGATCAATTATCCCACTGCTTGTATAATAAAAGCACCGCAGGTGCTGATGCCTCGGCCGGTGGAGATACCAAAGCTACATAACATAAAGCTACTAATAGCTTTTATACACATGATGAACAATTTTGCTGCATGCAAACTCGAAGAGTGGGTAATGATCGACCGTGATTGTTGTTAAAAACGATGGATGCCAAAAGTTCAAGTCTAAAATTAATGGCTGCATCAGCAGAGCCTTGCAGCCCTCTTCTCACTCTTGCAGCTACCAGTAGCTAGCGTTTTATTGCAGAGCTAACTTTAAGTAGAGTAGCAACACTTGGTAAACAAGTTTGGCTACGTGCTCCTGAAAAGGCTGCAATGGCATTCCAAGAGTAAAACTAGGCATAACTCGAGAACAAAGCATTATTTTGCAATCCAAGAAAACATGACTATAGAAGCCTATAGAAACTCTTACTTGCACTTCATTGATCCTTGAGCAGCTGTACCAGTCTACACAGACACATAAACACACTACCGTATACCTCGCTTGCGCATGCGCACCGAGGCATAAAAACTATAACAACTAGTCTCAATTCCAGGCCCTTAAGGCCTGTAAAAACACCACAATACCAATAGGAATGAAAGCACTGCGGGTGCTGATGCCTCGGTGGAGGTGTTAAAGCTACGTAACATAATTAAAAGCATATATTTTAGCATTAGCTTTATACACACACATTATATTCTGATGCCATTAATTTGCATTAATTTTGCTGCATGCAGAGAGTGGGTAACGATTGTTAACTGTTAAAACCGATGTATGCCAAAAGTCCAAATCGAATGGCTGCACACACACACACACACACACACACACACACACACACACACACACACACACACACACACACACACACACACACACACACACACACACACACACACACACACACACACACACACACACACACACACACACACACACACACACACACACACACACACACACACACACACACACACACACACACACACACACACACACACACACACACACACACACACACACACACCACATACCTCACTTGCGCATGTGCACCGAAGCATAAAATTAACATAATATTCATGACACCAAAGAACACACCTTGTGTTGATGTTGATTGGGTGCATTTTGCACCAGACGTTTCCTCAGTGGATAGAGGAGAGGGGGCGACAGAAGAGAAAACGGGAGAAGCGTGCTGCTCTACTGACATGGAGAAAGGGAGGAAATAAGGGTGCACTATTTCACTACACCAATGCAAGTGGAACAATAGCTATGTAAAATAAATAATGTGCAGTATAGCTAATATTTTTGGAGCAACATTAATTAGCTACACAAAACATGGAATATTTTCTGACCTGGAAAAGTACTGTCACGGTGGTTTATATTAATAGTGACAATGTTGTAGGGACTCTTTGCACCCACTAGCTTGACTTGATGAAATAAATTGCGAATCTTGCAATTGTTTATCATTTCGGCATTTAGGTGGCAGTACGGAATTCTCTGTCCACTAAACTGATCAACATGTTTCTTGATGACCTACAGATGTGATGTACAGTTATGCACATGTAATTCACAAGATTTACCCACCGTAGGAGGAAACATTGGGATTATTTTCCACCCTCCCTCGACTTCGATACCAGCCATAGGAATATCCAGTGTTATCCTGTCCTCTTCGAACTCAACAAAATGATTCACTCCGAGAACAGCTCTTTTAGAGGAGTACTCCTTCTTCACATGCTGCAGTAAAACAATAAATTACTGTTTGTGAGTATATAATTATTGTCACTTACTGTTCTATGAATCTCATCATTCCAGCTGACAACAAAATGAATTTCCCTGCTGTGCAGCTCTGAGCCAAAGTAGTAGAGGCTGGCAGTGTACACTCTCTCCCTCTCCACATCCTTTCCTGCCACAGCCAGTCCACTGAAGTTATTCAGCTCCAGCAAACCATATGAGGTCTTGTCTGTGAAAGAGCCACTTCCTTCAAGCTGTTTGAATGTGTAGGGTAAATTCTTCTGAGAGCAACGTGCTCTTACAAATGAGAGCTTGGCAGTGCTATTCATCTTGGCACAGTGCTGTATCTCGACTGTCAACAGCTGCTGGAATTGACCTGGGAGATGAGAACGCACCCAGAAGACACCGCTGACCAACTGTAGATTGTAAGGAAACTTGTATTTTCCAGCTACACTGGCCATGATGTCTAGCTGACACTGGTCAACACCAGCTGGCAGGGAGCCCTGGGGTATGGTGAGCTTGAACCCATAGCCAACCCAGTGGAAGGTTTGGGGTGAGTTGGTGACGATCACACAAGTGCTGGCCAACACTTTAACACCAGGGAGGTCTGAACATGGAAGAGGAAAAATACATTGAACAAAATACAAGAGCGTGTTTTGTTTGAAATAGCAATACATAACAATAAGTCTGACTGCACATGCAATGCTCACCAAAACTATGTATTCCATATGCATTTGATTCCTGTGGCTGACTCACAACTTTACTTGGTAGACGAGTAGATAATCCATCCTGAAAACCTATATCAGTGGTCAGAGGAGGTTTGGCGCATCATAATGTTGACGGAGGAATGTGTAAGCACGGAAAAAGAACAAAAAAGATATACGGAGAAAAGCTAATCTATAGAGGAACACATAAAAAGTTTGGTTTTACAGTGCAGTTGTTATAAAAGTATAAGTGTGACACGATGATATGACTACAAATTTTGCTTTCGTGGAACTGCCTCTAAAACATTTCGTTGGATAAAATGTTGTACTACTCATGTGTCAGTCGTAGAACAATTGCTAACTCTCGAAAATAGGGAAATTAAGCGCCTTGAACATTTCGCACTATATATACGGTATATGCACAAACTGACTTTTCTGTGTGGCTGAGTTACTCATTTCCGGTGTCTGCCGCACTGAGAAAAAAAAAAATTGTTAAACCTCTGCATGGCATAAAAAATTATTATCTCAGTATTATAAGTAAACTTCAACACATATACAACATACTATAGGTTTATCAGCACAGTATACTACATTTGTAATCAGGTAGGGAATTCTCTGGGATATTAATCTTAAATCCAAAGTTGCTGAACTCTTTAGGATTGGTTAGTGATTTCCATAAAAGATGCTCCAATGTGACCTGTGCACAATATAATTGGGTTTTTGAATATACAGGGTTCTTTCAATTGTAAATTGCAAGCTTTCGCAAAGAGCTAGAGTGTTCAATTTGAAATGCAAGGCTTGTACAATGTCATTTGCAAATGATTAATTACGCATTCGAGACCCAATATATACGGTATAATAATTATACACTAGAGAGCTAACACTATTGTATGACTTGTTCTACTTCACATGCACAAGGAGCCATGGCCCCAAAAATCAATCAAACCTGGTAATGGTATGGATTCGGTACCATTGCGGTTCCTAATTGTCGACTCTTTATTCCTTTCAGTAGATAACTCACCTGAAGCTGAATACAAATGTGTCATCATTCAATTAATTATTGTATATCATTAGCCTCATTATACCTCACTTAAAACAGCTGCATGGTCGATGCGTACCTTACTGAATCTTGTAAGGCTAGAAATTATATTGAGATTGACTACGTATGTTACAACTCCATGCCAGAAGCTTTTGCTGGCAGTAGTATTCACTAATATATTCACTGGTCTAGTTATAGCATAGATAAACGAAAGAGAGGGATAGGCAACGCCCTGCGTGATGCTAGGTAAATGCAGTATGTGACGTCACACACTCTGGTTGGAGGCTTGTTGCGCTCAAGAAAGTACACAATGATCCCTATATTATCTGTCTAGTTTTCTCGTAGGGGGCCTAAAAGAGCAACCAGGCATCATGCACACATACACCCAGCACTACTGATAGCTACAGCTGCTATGTTAGTGCAGAGCTTTCTTTTATTCAGCTTGATTTGTGTGAAAAACACCAAATTGTAAGGTTGTGTACCTCTATCTCCAATATGAAATAATTTTATTACATGTAGGTTTCACAGAATTAAAGTGTGTTTATAACTGCATGGAACAAAGCATATCATAATGCAGTGAAGTAGTGGCAGCACCATGAAACGTTTGTCCAGAGTCCAGAAAGCTTGCGTACCTCTCCTGCTCTGACTGTACATGGTAATGTAGTTTTAAGTGCTCTAAGACACAGCTCAAGTATCTCTATCTGTCTTGTGTGATCGATGAGATGGCATTTGAAGGACTTGGGAACAGACTTATTATGGTTTGTATAGAGAGTACTGACACCCCCCCCTTTGGAGCTCACTTCCTCATCACATTGCATAAGTAGCTCTAAAAGATTAATAGCCTATGTCTAAGTGTATCTGGTGTCTCCTCAAGAGTACAGCTTGCTATAGTACTACAAACTATAAAATCTTTACTGACATTTTGAATGGACACACCCCTTTTTGCTCATTACACGCGGCAACTAGCCTCATCCAACGGAAGTGCTGGGCGTTGCCTATTCCTCTCTTTCGTTTATCTACGGTTATAGGTACATGTTCCAATTGACATACCTAGTAAGCTAATGGTAGAAGGCACCAGATGCTCTTCTCTGAATGCATCATTGTCCTGTAAAGAATGTTATAATGTTTTCAACTTCACATTAATGCATTTATTACTACAAACAAGCTTGCAGAAACACGAGCTATGCATGCAACACATTATACCTTTTCTTTCAAGTACTGACAGATCTTGGTAACAATGTCTTCCTTCCCCAGATCCAATAAGATCCTAATCAGTGCTCTGAATGTTGCTTTGCTTGGCTCGTGACCCCTCCAGATTGACAAACAGTTGATTACTGCAACTTGATTGCTTCCACTTAAATAAGTCTCTCGCTTCACATCAGCTTGTTCATTGTCAGTTAATTTTAGCGGGTGAAGGTAGAGCTCTACACTATCAAAGTGCATAGCTACTGGGGCAAAGTCGTCTTGTCCAATCTCTCGATTCAACTGCTCGTCAGTGACTGCCTGCTTTACCATCAACTTATGGAGGCTGGTAATCCCTGGATTCTATGTATAATGAAGATGTATTTTATTACCAGACCTACTATTGAAATAGCCTGAACAAGCCTCTGTTTGATTAAATCTTACGTGTATATGGCTATTGAATTCAGGGTCAGGTTTGTATGTACAAATACTCAAACCTTTTGATTATCATCAATATCACCATGATCCACACCAGCTAGGTCCTGTATGTATTATATGTGGGAAAAAGGGCAGTAAATTGTAGCTATATATATATACAGTCATGAACTAACTGTTATCTTACCTTCGGTAACCATGTACTCATTTTAGGGGTTGCACTTATAGCAATTCTGCAGCTCTCACACTTCAAGCTTTCAAGGTGGTCTCCAAGATTAAATACAGCCAATGATTCATTACCCATTTTCTTCTTGCAATCGCTTTGAGGGCATTTAAAAGCAAAATCATAGCCCTGCGACAGCTGGAATAAAGACCTCTGTCTCATTCTGTCGATGACATCTTTGATTGATTTCTGCAGCATGTCTTTGATCAACGGGCAGCAGAACTCTTCATCTACAGCAGCACCTGGGGCTCGTGATACTCGAAACTCACAGTACTTGGCTCGGGAAATCAACACAATATTGTAACGCCCTCGAAATCGAAATGTGATTTTGTTTTTATATACAATGCTACTTTGCTCTTTTCCAAGTAAATCAAGCGAATCCTTGTTACCATTTAATAGGTTAGCAACTAGGGCAGAAACAAAACCCAATGGCACAAAACCAGTTTTAAAACGGACACAAAGGGGCTCTGGATCTTTATCAGGATCTGCTCCTTTGAGAGGCTCGTTTAATACCTCACTAGTGGCTGCTTGAAGTACTGCTGGAAGAAAGTACCCATCAATAGAATCCATAACGATTGGAACGACTATGTTTAGATACTCTAACAAGGGTAATAGTTCTTCAATAGGTAAATGGTTTTCTTGAGTAACGTTGGCCTCAATGTTGTGATCTTTCGGACAAAAGAAGCCCCTTTGTCTGAAGCGAAGGATCACAGACGATCCTACGTTTCTATATGGTGGATCATAAATATTAAAAATAAGCTCACTAATAGAAGTGAAAACAGCTTGAGGATCACAGATGACGATATCCTTTAAAAGCTTGAGCTTTTCATCTTTCTGAAAGTACATCACTAACCCAATGTACTTATGAAGGAATCTAAGAGCAACTTGAACATTCTCTTTATTCATTTTAAAACGTTTGCCGATTTCAACACAGTCTGTAAATTCTATAACTTTCCTCTTCTTTTTCTGAGCAAGAATCTTCAAACAAATGCTAAACATCAACCACCGTGCAGGGATGTTATATTTACGGAATCTGCTTTCAATTAGGTCTGTAATAATTCTTCTATACTTATCAACTTCAGGCTTGCCCCCAGATTTATTATTAATTGGAAACAGAACTTCAAGATCATCACTCTTATTATTATGATACTCAATTTGATCATTCTTATAAAAAGAAGTGGTTTCTAGCTTAGCATGAAGTTGCTTATTAGTTTCTTTTACAATCTCTTCAGCTTTCTCTTCACCGTTTTTATCACCAGATGTGAGGTCATCTGCATAGGTTCCCATAATCAATACAAGTGAGTTAATTTTCTTATTATTGGCTGGGTCTTCTATATATTTTTCTACCTCCTCATCTGAATGACCAAAGCATTCAATGCATGAGAGAGCAGTGAAAATAACTTCTTCTGGTGTATATTTGAAATTCTCACAGATAGAAGCTTTTTTATCGTTTTGAAATTTGCATTTTGTATCCTGTGGAGTTTGCAATTCCCAAAGAAGTTTCATGAACACAAGATACATTGCGGGCCCAATTGTCAAGGATGGTAACAATTCCAAGAAAGCAGGCTGGCCACCCACATCAACTATGTTGATTATAGCATGTAGTGATTCTACATTATCATTGGGAGAATTGCTCAATTTAGTACGTAGCTCCTCAAATTCTTTGTAAGCTTGATCAATCTCGCTTTGAGGTAAATTCTGAAGTTCTGGACAAGAGCTAGCAGTAGGTGATTGCTCAAAGACTGAATAATTAGTGCTCTGAGAACTTTCATTCGTAGAAACAGCAGCTATATCTGCAGTATCAGATGTATGATTAGGAGGCACAGAATCACTGCTATGATCAGACGTAGACAGAGTTTTTTCTGGTTTTTCAGCAGTAGCCATTTCGCCTGCTTTTCTAGATTTAGTCTGTGAGGCTAGAAGGGACACGAGTGCACTCAATTCCTTACCTATGTCTGATTCACCAAATATTTCCCAACTTTGTTCAGTTGACAGGGCTACTGATTCGTGGTTATAGACTAGGAACGCCTCTTTATATTCTGAAAGGCCAGTGCTTCCAGGCGGTTGCTTGTCAGGATCTTCGCTGATATCCCATTTCATTATCCCAAGCAATCTACGAACAAATGTTGACTTTCCTATTTGCCCTGGTCCAATAGCCAGCATTTTGAGATAAAACAATAGGATAATGTCATCGTTTTTTATCGCTTCTTCATAGATTTTATCATCCTCTATCCCTGCACACAAAAAATAATTTTCTGGTGTGTTACTGGTCAAGTAAGTTGATTGGATATGGCTTCTGAACGAACTTGTGTGAATAACAATTATGCCTCGAGGCGTAGCCGCACAAGGAATACGGTAAAGCTGATTGTGTGTGTGTGTATTCAGTTGTAACCGCTCAACGGTTGCATGCGCCGAAAACTAACAGCCTCTATAGACCGCCAATCCTTCTCTCTTCAATTTATGATTATACGACATGCAAATTAACAGCTTGTTTAATGACCCGGCTATTCCAGCACAAAATTAAAGGGAAAGTTAGGTTAGCCCCAACACTAAAAAAGACCCAAACAAGATAATGTGAGTATTGGTTATTTAAGAAATTTGATGGCAAAAAAACAAGTTGCAGGTGTCATACAGAATTTTGAAGTAGGGGGGAAATAACGGAGAGACGCGAAGCATGCCCCCCCCCTATAGAAATTGTTTGCTCTAAGGTTGTTTGCTCTAAGGTGAATTTTGGTGGGTTTCGGGGTTGCCTTTGCTCATTTTGTAGGGTCATATTCGGGTCCGGATAATAATTATGTCACTAAATGAAAAAGGTGCTCTAAGTATATAGGAGAACTTTAATGCCCATCGTCACTAAATCTCTCATATATACTAGGAGGCATTTTTATAATGCATGTGCATTAAACAATTTCCCCAGGTATATAGAAGAGCTTTAATGTCTACTGGCATTAAAGCTCTCCTATATAGTACTTTAGGGAGCATTTAATGCTCTCCTAAAATAATAGGGAGGAGCTTAATGACTGAGGGCACTAATGCTCCGCTGCATTACTTTAGGGGACATTTAATGCTCCGCACTAAATCTCTTCTATAATAGGGAGGAACTTAATGACTGAGGGACTAAATCTCTCCTATAATAATATGGAAGATTCTTAATATCTGCCGGGCACTAATACTCTCCTATATTACTTTAGGAAGGATGCAATACCCAAACCTTTCCTATTATAGTAGGTTTGACTATAGGAATGATTTGGTGTGCCCAGCACTAAATCTCTCACATAATAACAATGCTAATAATGTCTGAGGGTACTAAGTCTCTCCTATAACAATATGGGATATGCTTAATGCTTGAGGGCACTAAGTCTTTCCTGCAGAACAACAAAAGCATGGGAGATATAGCCCACCAAAAGGTGCAAAAGGCTCTGTTGTGTCTTGGACAGAGGCAATCGGAGAGTGTCTTCGAAGGCATTTAATACATACCGTAGTATAAAGTAGGTTGTTGCTACTCTTGGTTTTTACATTCATGTCAACAGCCGAGGGTTAGCACTTTAGTGCTCTAGTTTCTAAAGTACCTGGCATGGACATTAGGAACTATATGTCTCTAGTAAAGAAGTTACTGCATAGATGCCAGTGACAGTGACAGTGCTATATGGTGACAATAAAAGTGAAATGCCTGATCAACGAGTGTTGCAAGCGTGCGCTTGCTAATGCCTCTCGCCATGTTATGCTTTCGCTCAAGTAGTTTCTATAATAGTACATGCATGCATCTATTGTTGTTATTTATTGTATTATGTGGCACCAGGACCTCAAGAAAGATAATTCTTCCAGGATCTGTAGTTCAGTGTATATAGAGTAAGTAACCCATCTTCGCCAGACACCTATAATCGGCGGCTATTGCACGAAGCACAAGACAATTTTGAACAAAACTAACAGCATGGATCTACAGATGGGTAACAGCTCCCCAAAATTTGGAAAGAATAACTCGCTTGCGGGCGGAATGGTGGTCATGCATGAGAAGTGAGCTGCCGAATTGATCAATTGTCGTCAGTGAGACATTTATCTCCGTCTTTGCACGCTTACCAAGCACTGAAACTACCAGCACTAAACAATGCTTCTTGGCACAACTCTAACTAGTTGAGCACTACTTGCAGGCAAAGCAGCGTTAGCTGCAGATCGAGCCCCACCCAGCTAGGCATGAGGAAAATTTTGCAAAAAATAATGCTGATTCAGCAATAATTGTGCACATTCAGCAATAATTGTGGCAAATTAAACTGGGATTAGCCTCAATTTCAGGCCGCCCTGAAGATATGTGCACAATTATTGCTGAATCAGCACTATTTTTTTGCAAAATTTTCGTCATGCCTAGCTGGGTAGGGCTCGATCTGCAGCTAACGCTGCTTTGCCTGCAAGTAGTGCTCACTAGTTAGAGTTGTGCCAAGAAGCATTGTTTAGTGTTGGTAGTTTCAGTGCTTGGTAAGCGTGCAAAGACGGAGATAAATGTCTCACTGACGATTATCGATACATTCGGCAGCTCATTTCTCATGACCACCATTCCGTCTGCAAGCAAGTTATTCTTTCCAAATTTTAGGGAGCTGTTACTTTCTTACCCATCTGTAGATCCATGTAGTTAGTTTTGTGCAAAATTATCTTGTGCTTCGTGCAATAGCCGCCGATTATAGGTGTCTGGCGAAGATGGGTTACTTACTCTATGTATAATATCTAAGAAGAAAATACTTGTGTACATGCACATTGTTATCTATATTGTTATATGGTAGTGCTAACCAGGCCCTTAAGAAAAGGATGATTCTGCCAGGAGGATCTGGATCTTTGATATTATTTTCTCACACATGGGAATGAGCGCGCATGCGCATTACATACACAGGAATAATTAAAGGGGTGTGTCCAAAGAGATCAATTTCACAAATGGCTACTGCTTGCTACATGTAGCTGTTTTAACAGATATTTTCTGAGTCTTGTAGCTAATAAAAAGCTAGCGCTTTAGTGCAAGGCTAACTCATATGTTGAATAGAAAGTTTGTGCGGACAGAAATGCTATGAAAGATTCTGAAGAGACTGCAACAGCCTTCAATGTGAGTCAAACTAGCCATAACTCGAGAAAAAAGCTTTAGTTTGCTAATCCACGAATCAAAATCCAAGAGAACGTGGCTAGAAGCCTATAGAAGCTGTTAGCTTTCGTCGCATTGCAACCGTTGAGCAGTTACAGCTGGAACAGACACACACACACACGTACACACACACACACGTACACAGTCAGCTTTACTGTATCCCTCGTGCGGCTACGCCTCGAGGCATAATGAAAGCACGCGGGTGCTAATGCCCCGATAGGTGGAGGTTTTATAGCAATGAAGCTACAATACTAGTACTAGCAGACTATTATTAAATACACACCTGTGTACAGTTACAATTCTTACATTACTCTTCTAGATTTTTTCACTTTGTACACTTTTTCCCCGATCTACATGCGTGTATGTAAACTATCTGTGCTCGATTTAGAATTATAGCAGCATGCAAGTTGGTGGCGTTGCTACTTTTACCACCTTAACCAAAATCTTGCTGCAGATTGAGTAAGGGTTCTACTGACGTTTTACTGCACCACTGCAACTTTTGCTGCTTTGTTTTTACCTATATGGAGCGCTCATCTCATCAGTTTTTGTATAAAAAAAGTTTTACTGCTTACGTGCTGTCAACCTTTGTTGCAGGTCAGTTGATAAATATGATGTTTGCAAAGTTTGGCCAAAGATTATTTGGAGCTCTTCATATGTCACATTACTTGTTCCACTATCAAGCTCAATACCCAGTTTATCAATTTGCATTGATGTCAATATTGTATGAAGAAGTTTGGACTCTTCGACTTCAATTTTGGTTCCATCTGCATAAGTGAAGACAACATCAATACACTATACTTGACACCCGTACAATTAATACCTAATTTACCAACTGTAAGTCTTGCCGAAGTTGAAGATATGTGCACACCCGAATGATGTTTGTTAGTGACAATACACTTGTAACTTCCACAGTGTTTAGACAAGGGCTTCAAAACAACCAGTTTATTTGACGTTGCTCCTCTGTAGTCAGGATTATCATCTGGTATACTCTGATCATTTAAGCACCAGTTGTATGAGAACTGTCCTGAAGACGTCACAATGGAGAATGTAGCTTCCTCACCGACCTTAGTGTGCACATCCTTGAGATCTTGTACAAGTGCTGCAGGAATGTGGGATACATGTAAAACATACGCAAAATGTACTTAAACGTATATAATTAGAGGACCTGATGGCATCAAGGATTGTCTTACATTGTGATTCAAGTGCTGTCAAAGGGGAGGGAGGGTATTCCAGTAGAGAAGTAGAAAAACATCCACGATCAATTTGTTGAGCAACAGTCTGCACATGCAATAATTAAAGAGTACAATTACAGCGTGGAAGAATTGGACATATACAATCTTGTACCATGATGTGCTCTGACACTAAGGAATATCCATTGAAACTCTCAGGATACTCCAGGGTACAAATCCCATGTACCCTGCTAGGGTGTACATTCATGTACCCTAGGGTACATTGGCTGTGGTCAGCCTAAAGCCCACCCTCCACCTTAAAGGAGCTTCTCTTTTATAGAAGATCAATTCTTCAGTATCCAATCAGATTCACTAAAACTACCGGACCACATTGGAACTGGGTTGTGAATGTGGTTAAGTGCAAGCACACGCACACAAAATGTGCACAGTGCATGCACGGCAGGGGTCAAAGAGTGTTTACTACTACTCAGTTGTAAATGGGTTGGATAACAGCTTCTAATTGCAATACGTGTTCATAGTACAAGCTATATATACCTGTACCATGGATATCTGTGTGTGTATGTGTACTACCTCGTGCAGTTGTATGCTCTCGGTAGTACAAATCCAATACACCCTTGATATCCATGGTACAATTAACTATTACATGTACTTTTCTTACCTGAGGCGTTCTAAAGCGCATGCGCAGCCTGCATGGACCCGAGACTATTTTTAGTGGTCGAACAGTAATAATTTATGAATGTTTTAAAACACTGACAATACAGGAGACTCTCGTTCTTGGGACAGTGCAGCTTGGCCGGAATAGTATTTCAAAAAATAGCTGTGGCTAAAAAACGATCTTACCTGACTAATTTTGCGGTTCTGTCTCGAGGATAATGAAGGATAATGAATCATTCTGCTCTCTAATTAAGTGTATATCTGCCAAACCACACCCAAAACGTCATATCCGGCCGTAATAACGTACATTGAAAACTTAGTTTGGGGCAGCCAGTACTGGCCAGTATACAGAATAGAGAGGGCTGCATTTCAGGGTGATTTTTGTGCAGTAAACATCTAGCTAGTAATCCGTGCCAAACCAAATGGCCGGTATATCGAGGTGGCCGTACTTCAGAGAGCCGGAATAGTGAGTATATAAGCAGTTACATAGACACATAATTTTTGAGAATAAAAACTTAAAGTGATACTGTCACTCCAATTTTTAGGACATCTGTTCCTTCAGATGTTCTACAGTGCATGTCTCTATACATACTGCATGTATATAGTTCTTTGATCAGTCTTGAGATAGGCCTGACCATGCATCCTCTCCGCCCATCTAATTATGCACGTAACGCTGAGTTTACGCAATTTCCCACCGGCAGTTTCACGTTCACGGTGTTGTCACAAACACTTGACTGCAAGTTCACCTGACCCCATACGAATTGGGGAGGGCATGGCCAGACTATTTGGGATTGCAAGTACAAGTTAGATAGTAGCTACAAGGCATGCTGTTGTCAACTATAACATTTAGAGAGTCCGTTATAAGAGGTTCCACTGTATATGGATGTGCATGAACGAACCAAAAAACCAAATTAATGCTGGTGGCAACATACATACACTAGTGCTCGATGTAGTTAATACCTCTTTCTCTTGATGACGAACTTATTCCTTGTATAGTAGAACCTCGCTAATCCAGACCCCTTTAGTCCGAAACCAGGCTTGCAAATCCAGACAATATGACAAAAGGAGGGGCTACTGCGCATGCACACTCTAACTAACTTTTTTTGCTGAATCAGCAATAATTTTACAATGGCTACTGGCAAAAAAACAAAGAGAGCTCACAGAACTTGGAGAGAAAGTTGAGATAAAAGACTATTCTCTAGCTAGCAGCTTCCCTTCTGGCCAACATTCATATCATAATACATGATTGTACATATGCAATATTCCACTCAAAGCACTCATTCGATCCAACACTGATGCCTGTTAGATACATTAAATATGAGTGCTAAACTGAACACTGACAACCTCCTGACCCTCAGCCTCACTGCAAAAGAGCAAAGAAGTTATACCAGAGAGCATCAGAAAACATGAAAAGAGACTGATAAACATTGCATTGCAATTGCATGATCAGAAGTGTGTAAATTATTGTTTTTCTTGTTCTCTCACTGCTGAAAAGTGTTTCATTCCAAATAAGAATCACTTCCTAGTGTGCAATAATAAGTATGCAATAATACTTCCGGGTGAGCGATATGGAAAATTGTACAGAGGAAAAACTATGCCATAGACTAGGATCTACAACTGTAGTAACACAGACCGTGCTCTATTATTCTGTGGTTGGAATTTTTGGAACGGTTTGGTAGTTAGAGCACGGTTGGTGGTGAATGATTGATTTTTAAGCCATAGAACTTTATAATAGCTACAACTGCTCCATGGTTGCAATGCGAGTACAGCTAAGTGATTCTATAAGCTTCTAGCAATGGGGCTATCTGGCAAACAAAGGCTTTGTTCTCGAGTAAAGGTTAGTTTTGCTTACCAGTACATTGAAGGCCAATACTGCGCAGTCTCTCTAGAATCAAATCTGTTCGTAGAAGGTTGCTATTCTACTTAGTAGTTAGCTCTATACTAGAGCGATAGCTATTGGTAGCTGCAAGAAGCTGCAAACTACAAACCAGTTAATGCACAGTTTTACGCTCGTGCTCTATGGATATTATTGGCCTCATGGAAGTTCGAGAAGCTCATGTAGCTCGAGGCGAAGCCGAGTGCTACATGATGCTTTGAGATAGCACTCGCAACCGTGCATTAACTAGTACATATCTCCACACTTGGTGATGAGTCGCTCCTGTGCAATTTGAATGTAAAACGCTAATGTCAGCACTTATTAAAAAGCATTATAAAGTGCAATGGTGGTGTAGAGTTCAATCTAAGACTGAGTACATTTCTGTCACTTTCTGTAGTGCTTATTGTCGACCCGATCCCTTTGCCTCTGCTCTTATTTATCCACGTTTCACTGATTAGCTCCAGTTCGCCGTTTTCAAAATTCCCTGGCTTGTTCCCTTCACCTTGCCAGCCTCTGTTCCGCCGTTTCATTAATAGCTCCTGCTTGCTGTCGAACTTCTCTTATAGAGTTGTCAGTTGACGGTTTCTTTGGTCCCTGTTAAGCTTCAGTTTCATTTAACGGTTCTATCATCCATACTTAACTTGTTACTTGCCCGCTTTAATTGCTTGTTCAAATGTAAGTGACCGTCCTGACCGTCCAAAATGCAGCAATCATCGCGCTAAAAAGCTTGAAATGTCAGACAACCAGTAAGTCTCTGTACTACTTGCTACTATTTTGGGATGAGCCTTAGGGCTTGCCCCAATAACCCGCAGCTGGCTGCAGCGGCCCCGGGTTAACAAACCAACAGACTACATGTACTATAACTCGTGGCCACCCACAGGCCTTGGGTTAATAACTTATATTCTTCGCCTGTATATATTCATTCAAGATATTTTTCTGCATAGAGTCAGGGTTTACGGTATCTGTACATTTTATGGCCAATAACTAGACGGGCGTCGCCGCCTTTGACCGTTGTACAGAAGGAGGACGGGACCCAAGCTTATCTACAGTTTTGTTCTACCAATGAAATCCCACCGGCTCCATCCAATCAGATTGCAGTATTTGATCACACCCACTTAACTTTACCACGTGTGAATTTTGCACACGCTAAATTGACCAAGAGGCATGGCCAACACCAGTGATATTCATCGCTATTGGCTAACACCCACTTAAAAACAATGAGATTCATAATACTATTGCGTAACAGGCCAGAACAAAACTGTAGATAGGCTTGGTTCCTGAAGGAGGACGGCGACGCCCGTCTAGGCAATACTAGTGACGTGGGTAGAAGCCTATAGAAACTCTTAGTTTTCGTCGCATTGCAACCGTTGAGCAGTTATAGCTGGAATACACACATGCTCGTACAGACACACAGACACAGAGGAGGTCGGACACCACTTGACCTTTCTGCTACTTACAACCTTTTAATAAATCTTTTTACTATCCATGCTCTGCTAGATCTGCCCAACTAGTACACTAGTAGCCGTGGCAACCACTCGAGGCAACACTAGATCTAGACTATGGAGACGACACACAGTAGCCTAGCCCAGCCTCTGATGTTATAGTTCTGTCAGTTCCTCTAACCACCTGTTAACCGGGTCCTCACTATATCATCACTAGTCTACAGTCAGATTATATAGCACACAACAGGGAAATAAAGAAACATGCAAACAGACAGGAAATGAACTCTATAGCTTGGAAGTAACGAGAAAATACTACACTAATCGTTCATTGAGATAAAATAATACGGTATTAATTGGAGGAATAAAGAAAGGAATAGACGTAGAGTTAGGAAAAAGGAGAGCCTGTATCAGGAAGTCGCGTGAGGGTAGAAGGGTGGTAGAAGGGTGAAAATGAGCGTGGGTATGCAGTGCTAGAGATATTGGACTGCCCACGTAGAGGTCTATGACTAATAAAACTTTGCCTGCAGCAAGCTAGCAGGACATGGACTTGGAACTGGAAGTTTGCAAGCACTAGCTAGCTAGCTAGACCACCTTAGGCTTAGCTAGATCTACTAGATTGTGTGATCTATCAGACTACCACCTTTCTTGTGTCTTTCTAAATGCTAGATCAGAATAGCTTAGTCATCATTATCATCTAGCAGGTATAGCTACTCAGAGCTGGCCACGCTGGTTCCCTGATCTGACTTGCAGCACAGCTTGCAGTACAGTCTTATTAACTCTGAATGCGTGGGAGAATACGTCACGATTGTGGGCTATTATATATTATATATATCGCCCACGTTCATAAAAATGCTTGTGGATCACGCGATTTCTCAAACCAGGCCTTACTTTTTCTTAACTGTATGCCCATTTCTTTCTTTGCTGCCTCACTTTGTCTATTCTTTTTTTGCTACCTTCTATTTATGATTTATGGATGAATAATGACAACAGCAAGAAAAAGTAAGGCCTGAGAACGAGGCTACCATATATTGGTTCTACAATATGCCATATATACTGTATAATCTTGTGTGCCACAAAATCATTCATACTTACTGCTATAGGTATCAGCATTGCTTCATGAGTATCTTCCAGGTTTCCACTTTTAGCGTGCTGCTCTACTTCAAGTGTCTGCATGTGCATGTATGCATGGTCATACACAATGGATATAATAGTGACAGATCCAGAGCTCATTGAAGTGAATAATTTTATACAGCTGCAGCAACTGGCAGATTAACCTCCTATAGCATAATTATACATTGACAGGATCATTTACCTCAGAGCTTGCAGTCGGGGAGAGAGAAAAGGAATTGAACTTAGTAATGTGATGATCTCTCTGAAATGGCTTTATCTTGTCTATATCTTCGATATCATCTTTGTGACCATAACGAGACAACATTTCGGAACATTTATCGTGATGTTTGCGCCTGGCTGCATGTAGCATTGTTCTCTTCTTAGAATCGATGACTACAGCATTTACATCAATTTCATTGTCTCTCAATAGCACAAGCACTTTTTCAAAGCCAGCCAGCTTGTAGTGATGATTGGGGTTCATGCAATTCATCAGATAATAGAAAGGCGTGCAGTTACGTTCATCCAAAACTGTTATAGTTGGAAGAATATCCCTTGCAGCCCTTTTGCACGCGTTAATTACAACACTCAAAAAGTTCGACCAATACAATGTATCGTCTCTACAAAAAACAGTGTGAAGAATGGTAGATGCACTTCCGCTTTGTTCAAATCCAGTTAAACCTGGCAAGATGTTATGTTTAACACATAGATTATAAAGCAGTTCAATGGCGCTATTGTGCAAGTTGTCCACTGCTAATTCGATCGGGGTTTTTCCTTGATGATTTTTTGTAGATAGGATGGTCTTTTCTTCAGAATCGCCCTGAACAAACAAGGCAATCATATTTTGCTTTGCCATACTATTAAGAGCACTGTGAACTGGGAGATCACCATCATCATCTTTGTCAATTAACTGTTCTTTAGGCATTTCCGAAACAATTTTCTTCATATCTTCAAACTGAGTGAAAGATGAGCATGGTCCACAACTTCTAGCAAGGCCATGAGTGGCAGTGCCGTTAAATAGTCTGTCACGCTTATGAAGGAGTTCTCCATACACTTCCTTAGCAGAAAGATTGCCTTTACACATTTTATGTGCATTATCTTCCAGCCATTTTTTCCAAACTATGGGCTCCTGAATGGGGTTCCATAAAACCATAATAATAATTCATGAGACTGTATTTGTTTGGAATGGACCAAACACTCCTCTATCTATAACAAAATCTGGGAAGTTGTTCACCTAGTTGGGCGGAGTCAAACCCTGGACACTCACGTAGGATTGGGAACTACTAACTATTGTCAAGGTTTAATTGTTTCACTGGTGCTGTAAGACCTCTGATTAAGGCAATCCTCCAAATATGCGACACCCTCAAGCTTAGGCAATTTTCTTACCTTTAAAAGTAGCGACAGCTGTGTTGACAATTACTTGTTAAGCCACACCCTAACCTCGATTATAGCCCATTGGAAAATACACATATTTAAGCGGCTATCGAGCCAAGTACACTGATTAGAGCTACCTCCAATTAGATGTGACTCTCTAAATAGGCCGACACTAGGCCTTTAACATAATTTGTCAACCTCAAATGAAGCAACCTTTGGCTTAAAAAGTGTCGCCTTAATTAAAGGTGTTACGGTATTTAGTTTTAGGGTGTGGCTAAGCATGAATATGATTTATCCAAGTGGGCAGAAACCGCAAAGCTCAGTTAGTCGCTATAATTATACTGCAAGAGCATGCCACTAACTCTAACTTGACTTTGAGTTGGCGCGTCCTGGTTCAATTGCAAGCTGGCTTATCTACTTTTGTTGCATTATGATTTGACAAAGAGAATTCATTAATGGGCCACGCCTTCAGCACTTGAACGGTTGCAAAATGTCTGGCAAATCCTGACATGGCAGTGGTTCCCAACCCTAATGTGAGCGTCAGAGGAGGTGCAAAGCACTTGAAAAGGTCACTAATTGCAAACAGACGACTGACTACTGGCCTAGTTTTGGTGTTTGTGAACAAAACGTTATTTTCAGTGTACATAGTGGTGCTAATACTTTTTAGTGGTGTCAAATTATGTTTTCGCCAATTTTACTCGGAGCAGAGATATAACTACCCTTGATTCCAAGGTTATATCTCTGCTTCTGAGCAAAATTGGCGAAAACAAAAAGAAAATAACAGTTTTTGAGAGACACAAAATTTAATAACTAGACCATGCAGTAGCTGTCTGCAAGAGAAGTTAGGAAGAAACTAATTAGTGACCTTAATTAGTTAAGGGCAAGTGCTTTATACCTCCTCTGCGTGAGCACCCAGGGTTTGGCTCTGCCCAACAATTGTTTACCCTCGATGTTTACAGTCAAGAGTAAGGTGTTGAACACAGTAACAACATTTTCTCACCTCTGGCGTCATCACTGATAGTAACGAGTGGTTCAGGCTGCGCTAATGCCTTTCGCACTGTTTTGCTTTGCTCAAAAAGTATTATGTAGTATATATAAGTAAGAAACAGGTATTAATTAGTTTGCTTTGTATATTTATTATAGCAATTGTGTGGCTATGAACCCACACAGTCATTATCAGGGGCGTTTCTAGAACTTGAAGCATGGGGGTACTCAAATTTAAGGAAAGGCCCAACTATTTTTTGAGGAACAACCTATCAGTGTATAGCTTGCCTGCTGATTTCGCATGCTCAATAGGGACACGAGCCAATGTATGTTTTGGTCCACGTGGTTTCTCTGAAGGCAATTTGTTTACATGTGTACAGCTGCAGATGGAAGAAACTCACAAGACTTCATGTGTATGAATCCAAGACAACTGTTCAGTCAGCTAGACCAGTGCTGATAGCTAGATTAGTCTCATGGTTGACTGGGAGGCCCCTTCGAACCCCGGAAGGGGAGATTTCGCCCATACAAGCTTGGGCGAGGGGGCGCGCCAAAACACAGGTGAAAAATTACGCTTCACTACTTTGTGACTACATCTGATGGACGCAGTGCAGAGCATGCGTTTTTGATTCAGAGTCAATGGCAAATAAATGGTTATAATGAGCTAGTGCCTCACGTTTGTGACTACATCACACATCATACAAAAATAAAACTAAGTCTACCGCAATAGGTTCCACGTCACTATCCCTAAGCTGTAGAAATATTTAAAATACGCAATTTAATTGGGCAGTTCATAACCAAAATGTGCACCAACGAATATTACCCGCTATACGGTATACAGTGGAACCTCCGAATAACGGATAAGTTGGTGCAGGAGGTTTTCCCCCAATATTTCGAATTTTGGGAGGTTATACCATATAAAGTTACGTTACCACAAATGTGGTGTATATGTAAAGACAATAACTGTATACAACTGAATCAGTATACATGTATCTTTCACTAAACATTAAACAAAAAATTACACATAATTATACGTGTCTACCCTAGCAAAGTAATTATGCGGTGCCCAAAACAAAGTAGAGTGTAAAGTGTATATATAGCTATATAGGACACTCCAAAGCTATACCTTTCTTCTATCTGCATGCCTGCAAAGTTTTGGCCATTGGTGAAACTTTAAACAATTTGTGCGTGTCGAAAAGACACACTGACCATCTTTTGTATGGAGAAATTAATCCTAAAAGCGCTAGCCTAAGGCCATCTTGGAAGCTTAACTCTGCTCTATTTGATCAAGCTATATAAAGATACTTCGCACTTGAAATGTTGACTTGAATATCCATTGCAAATCACATGCTCAATTAATCAAAAAGATAGTATGCGTAGCTGGCTGTAATCATCACATGACACCTTTTATTGGAAGAGGATAAAACAGGTTGCACACACTATAATGCACAGTGGTAATGAGAAACAGTTATTTCTTTGTTGAGAGTAAATGTGAAATTTTGCTGACACCACAAGTCAACCCAATGTGTGTGGAACTCAAGCTTGGTTATACACTTAACTGTTGTAACTTAATGGCTTACAACAAGTAGCGAGTACTGCAAAGAAGCTCAGCGACTGGATATCCGTCTCTCTGTCTGTCATTTTATGTCCGTCTGTAAGTCTGTCCACGGTCAGATCCAATGATCAGCAAGACAGTAATAATAATACTTCTACTGGATGAAACTGATACAGCTCAACAACTGAGGCAATGGCGTTCCCTATGCCATATCTAAGACAACTAAGGGAAGTTTGACAACAAGTAGGAGCTAATGAGCTCGTCTGTTGTCAAAAGGTTCGAATTGAGAGATTTACAGTTAGAGAGACCTTTAGGAAACAGCAAGTCTACTACTCACTACAACTTTAACTTCTCTTCGCTGTAAGCTAGGCTCGCCCCACACAATGCTTCCAGCATTCCCCTAGTAATGTCTCGGTGCGCATGCGCAAGGGAGGTATACAGTAGTGTGTTTGTGTGTGTAGACTGCTATACAGCTGCTCAAGGATCAACGAAGTGCAAGTAAGAGTTTCTATAGACTTCTATAGTCATGCTTTCTTGGATTTGCAAAACAATGCTTCATTTGGTTGCCCTAGTTTTGCTTACTTGAAATGCCACTGCAGACTTTTCAGAAGAGTGCGTAGAAAAACTTGTTCATGGAATGTTGCTATACTCTGCTTAGTAGTTAGCTCTGCAATAGAACGCTAGCTATTGGTAGCTGCAAGAGTGAGAAGAGAGCTGCAAGGCTCTGCTGATGCAGCTATATTTTTTAGACTTAGACTTTTGGCCTTGATCATTTTTAACAACAATCATGGCCGATAATTACCCACTCCTCGATCATACAGCAAAATTTATTAATGCTCATCATGATAAATTATAATGTGTGTGCTATTGCTATAATAGCTAGTAGTAGTTTTATGTTAAGTAGATTTTACACCTCCACCGAGGCATCAGCACCCGCGGTGCTTTCATCATTATACTGGTAAACTTGTGTAGAAATTATTTTGAAACTGTACCAAATTCAAAATTTATGTCCGGAAATGTAGAATGTACTAAGAAATCCACTAAAAATGTTAGACAGTGTGAAAGCCTGAAATATTTATTCTAAGTTATTGGTAAGATTTCATATTGAATGTGTTATGGTTGCCTAGCAACCTAAATTGACGTGAAGAGATGCCTCTAAAGCCAGGCGAGGAGATTCCAGACGATAAGTAGCTGGAAAAAGCTATTTACATCAATAACATCTACACATGTAAAATAAAATAGTGGGTGTGGTCAGAGTATCGCTACAAGTGATGGAAGAGTTCAAACGACACACAGCAGCCTCAACAAAGAAGCATGCAAGCATATTGATCCACGTACTAGAGTACCTATGAACAGTATATACAGGGCCGTAATATAGAGTGAAATGGGGTGGGGTTCCTCTTGAAGCAGTTACTCATGACTTTGCTTCCACTAACGCACGTCAAATAAACTATTTCTGACATTTCTAATAGTTTTCACTAGCCTCGATCCCAGGCCAAGTTTTCGCTTTTATAACGGTTAGGCTGCATCAGTCAATTAGGCCAGATTCGTTCACTTTTGTGACATTTATTTGTGTACGAACCGTTTACTAGCCAGTATCATTATTGGAATGGCTTAGCTGAAGCTTTTATCTTCCCTAAAGCTTATTCTGAAGACAGAAGAACAAGTGAAGAGGCTTATCAAGGTCAGATATTTTTGTGTGGTTCTATCAAGTCATTTTTGTTTGGCAAGATCTAGATCCACCATTGACAGGATATATCTTTATATGGTGGATCAAGTGAAGAATGTGAGCTAGAGGACTTGGTGCTGCCATCATCAGCTCGAACAGAGGGATCGCCAATGACACTATAACCTGTTTAAAACGAGAAATTTAATATGTACACGTTATAAAATGTCTACTTCTCTGCACAGGAGCAATGGCTAATATCCAGCTATCCCAACAGTGCTCCTCTTGGCTATACTAACGGACGAGACTGGACAGTGTGAGGTAAGGGTTTAAAGTCTTCAGTTATTTATTTATCTTGTCTTACTCACAGGACTGGAGTGTATCTATATCTGCTCGTCCGAGTGTTGTTTCTGATAGCTCAGAGGCACCAAGAGAATCTATGTTTCTCAAACAAGATTTACCTGAGTTTACGAATAGGGGCCTAGAATCAGAGAGGTCCAGCAGCCTGCTAAACCTTCTTGAAAAGTAATTTAAGGCATTCAATCATCCTGAAGTTGCCCTGGGTCACTATAATTATGCTGCAGCACAACCGGCAACTCTCCTTGTGAAGCAGCTCCCTATGTGCATCTTTTGTATACCCACTCTGTGAATTTTCTATGTATAATTGGTTAATTAAATATTTTTGCCGACCACAAAAATACAATAAAAATGACGCATGCGCAGACAACTAGTACCAGGCCTAGTTGTTCGCCTAACCGTTATAAAAGCGAAAACTCAGCCTGGGATCGAGGCTAAGTTTTCACACAAATTATTTTATTTATGTATCATCTTTCTCTTGTTTATGATCTCTTAGAACATAATTATACATGCACTCCTGTTAGCACTTACATGTGCATGTGCTAACAAGTTTTCAAAAATTTCCCCTACCCCCTGCAGCTCCGCCGCGTGGGCTTTGTCCCATTCCTTTTTTCTGAAGTAAATACACATGATCCTTTCCAGAACACAATAGTTAGATCGCAAAGGGTCAAATTTTCTGCTGATTTGGCTCATTCGCAAAGGTTTTTCACTCGCAAAATATTCTAGTAATACGGTATGTCCATGTTTTCTTACTTAGAATGATTCTCAATATCAATATCCAGTCTTCACAGCCATCAGAGCAAGATGTTTCCTGAAGACTTGTTATCTAGCTAGAAATTTAATTGCTACACTGTATAGCACTGTATTATAACAAAAGAAAGCTTGTCTTCAGTTTCTCGAGCATATGATTTTAGTCCACGATCAGTGGCAGATCTAGGATTCTTGAAAGGGGAGTTCCAGGGCTCTGAGTTAAGGACTGTTAAATTTACCTAAAAAAAGGTCGTCACTTCTTCGAAACAGTGAGCATGCGCATTATAACACACCAAATTTTTTCCCCAAAAAAAGGTCATCACTTTTCATAAGCAGTCTGCATGCACTACGCTGGAGAGTTTTTAGCCTTCATAGTCACTGAAACTGCACAGACAAAGCTTCGCAGGACTAACAAGGACTAAAGGTAAGTGAGAAGTGCATGTGAAAGCTAGTAAGAAAGGAACAACTTGCTAACTAGTTGCTTGAGCCTCCCACTCACTTCTTTCTCAAGGGGGTTCAATTGAACCCAATGAACCCCCTCTGGATCCGCCACTGATGATGAGTTTTTGCTAGTTGTGCACTTGATCACTAGGGGTTAGTAGATTATGCTCGAGATATTACCTATTATGCTATTCTTTAATAGCTTACAAATTGCCTATTATTCCCACATTATTCTAAAGCACAACATAGACCCCATATCCTCGCACAAGTAACATCAAACTATAAATATTATTAGCACTATAGAATGCTAAGGAGATAATCAACCAGTATAATACTTCCATCAGGCCTACAAATGTTTTTACTATGATTCGTACTGACCTGTACTAAGTCTTCCAAAACCTCCCTATTATTCTCATAATCGCATGTTGTTCTATTATTCACTGTGATTCGTACAGTGATTAATCGCGTATCAGTAATTACTCATCGTCAAGGCAGTAATTGCATGTCGGCATTAACGACGTGCAATTACTGCCTTAACGACCGCACGTTCGAATAACGGCCGCGGCTAATTTTTTGTACTGAAATTGCAGCTGAAGTGTCCTTAAAACTGCATCACAAACGATTAACAATCAATAGTATGGCTACTCGCACTCTTAGCCATACTATTAATTATACTAATCGCATGTTGTCCTATTATTCACTGTGATTCGTACAGTGATTAATCGCGTATCAGTAATTACTTTCTTGATGACCGCGGCTATTTTTTTTTACTGAAACTGCAGCTAAAAATGTCTTTAAAACTGCATATCACAAACGATTAACAATCAATAGTATGGCTACTCATGCAATAAGGGATTAATAGCACTCATAACAAGCACTGGCAAGGTTAATAGCACTCGGCTATACGGCTCGTGCAATTAGTATCCTTGCCATTGCTTGTTACTCGTGCTATTAATACCATATTGCACTCTTAGCCATTATTAAGTGCTTATTATGCCAGTATAATTCTCACCCAAAAAATGTGTCTATTATGCTCAAAATTACGCCAGCATAATCTACCAACCCCTAGCACTCACCACTGCTGACTACGCAATAATAAAGTTGCACAATGTGCAGTAATGCCTTAGCTGCAGAAGGATGTCACTCCTGAGTCTCCAGCAGCAAGGTAAGTATTTTTAACAGAACTTAGTAATTTTCTACCGCAGTGGCCTGCGGCGTATAGAGGGTTAATACTTAATAGCACATCATACGATTATACCGTACCCTCGCGAAAATACGCCCACCCTTTTCAGCAGGGCTTATTAGGGGACTGGGCGTTTAATCGTGAACGGCGAGTTTTCACTCGAATATACGCCCACCCGCGGCCTCAATTAATCGAGGCTTACTTGGCTCTATGACAATTCTTTATTAATTTGACATAGCATTGAGCTAATGCATAAGTATGATTAAAGCATGATCAGAATGAACATGAAGAAGTGCTGGGTGACTCTGTTTGTTGCTCGTCAGACGTAGCAAGAACTTCTCAAAGGATGGTAGGTCATACTCCTACATAGCTTTGGTCCCAGGCCGATTTTTTTTAATAGAACGAAGTTGAAAAATACGACCTAGCGTTCAATTGGAGACGGATCGGTCTGGGGTCGAGGCTAACTCCTACAGAGCTCTCAGGCACTTTGTTTCATAAAACCCGGCAAGGTAAGGTAATCTGCAATTGGCCTGGGTGATGACTTTATTCTCAGAATTTTTCCCTTTCTCTGCATATAGGACTAGTTATTCCCCTGCATATACATATTCAAGGGCAAACAGATCCACACAGAGAGCTTATATTAGTGTCTGATTTTGGTCCAGCAGGGAATATAGAATAACTATAGCTACTTACGGTGGCCCTGAGCGCTACTAGTAGTTCACCTTAGCTACTTGATAGTTCACCTACCTTAGCTACTTGATAGTTTGCCTACCTTAGCTACTTGATAGTTCAACTTGATAGTTCGCCTACCTTAGCTGCTTGATAGTTCAACAACCTTAGCTACTTGATAGTTCACCTACCTTAGCTACTTCAAAGTTGACCTTTGAACTGTATGTTAATGCTGCTGTAGCCATGCGACTCAATATAAATATAATGAGAGCTCCATGTATATATACAGGTACTGAGGATTATCTGCAGCCGGTTAGTTCTACCCTATGGGTAACAGCAATGCAAGACGAGAGTACCACACTTGATTCATTTGGAAGTTACGTGTTATTCACAATACTAGCTAGTCTAATAGCTTGGGGCAAAATCAAATAGAGCTAGGATTAAGAGACCTTTTTCTTCTCTTCCCCCTCCTCCTCTGAGAAAAGGTCTGGCCCCAGACTAATACAATACATGCAGTTCAAGTTGTTCACGTTTATATCTAAACCTATCGCAGCACAAGAATTCTGTACTATACAATGGTTCTGGTGTGGTACTCTAGTCTTGCATTGCTGTTAGATAATCCTCAGTACCTGTATATACGTGCATATGTAGCTCTCATTATTGATATCTAGTCGCTATGTACAGTATGGCTGGCTACAGCAGCATTAAATAGAATTAACATACAGTTCAAAGGTCAACTGCGAAGTAGCTAAGGTAGGTCAACTATCAAGCAGCGAAGGTAGGTCAACTATCAAGTAGCTAAGGTTGTTGAACTTACAAACTTAGGTAGTTGAACTATCAGGTAGGCGAACTATCAAGTATATCTAATAGTAACGCTCAGGGCCACCGTAGCTACTACCTAAAACTTGCTTTCTTCACTATAGTAAACATGTGGCATTTAGCTACTGCACATGCTCAAACTCTTTATTCTGGGTGGGTGTATATAATCGAGTCAAAATATCCTTGTGCAAGAACTTCTAAGCAAAAGGGGGGATGGGCGTTTATTCAAGATGGGCTTATTTTCACAAGGGGTACGGTACATAAAATTAAAGACTATACACATAGACTGTAGACATAAACACAGCATACAACTGATGTTATTTTGCTGATCCATAATATTCACTTTCTAGTAACACGGTAGTTGTGATTTGTGATTTTTATCTTTGATCATAATTATGTGTATACAAACATGGGTAGGGTAAGTATTCACTTTCAGCCAATTTTTGCCATGAGAACGTCGTTATGCAAAACTTAATGTAATGATATTTACCAACATGGACCATTGATGCCATTACACAAAAATTATTTCGAGCATAATTTATCAGGGCCTAGACTCTGTACCTATTGTGCTTGTGTTTGTGAAAGTTCTGAGCCAGAAAAATCTGGATTCAGGGGCGTAGTTGGGACTATGGGAAGGGGGTGCTATTATAGATGAAAGAGAGCGCGAAGCGATTGATTTTTTTAGCCGTGCAGCGCCGAAATTTGGTTGGCCGGAAGCCATACCTCTTTATTAATGCCGTCATAATTAACTTATGTGCCAAGTTGCAATCTTCTATTTGAATAGAGAAGCCTATTAGCTATAGCCACGAAAGAGAACTAGTTTATAGATTTAAACCAGAATATAGCTCACAGTTTAGAGACTGAATCATTTTGCTTGCCTAGCTAACTGTAGCAAGATCTTTGCTGGATACATTTCTCAGTGATTTGCTGGATGGGAGTGCTCGAGCCCCCTCCCAGGCTACGCCTCTGGGCAAGGTGCTTGCACTGAAAAGAAAATAATCTCTAGCTTTGCTAGCCTCGGTCCCAGGCCGATTTTTTTTTAATAGAACGAAGTTGAAAAATACGACCTAGCGTTCAATTGGAGACGGATCGGCCTGGGATCGAGGCTATAGCTTTGCATGATTGTAATTAATAAATTATACATTTCCGTTTATTGAGGAAATTGTGGGTGTGTTTTCAATTAAAATTTAATTTTATCATCACCTTTATGCTACTTGCTATTTTAAGAATAGTAGCTTGAGAGAAACTATTGTTATAATTATAAACAAATTGAAATAGCAGGAAAAAATTTTCCTGTGAAATAAATTATGTCGCTTTAGTCTAGTCGAGTCCAAGTCGATTGAACAAATGAGTGTAGTATTATATATATAATTATATATATACCTGATTATCTAGCACTGGAGAAGACTGTGAGGCCATTAATCTGATTCCTGGCTGTGTCCTAACTCGTACTCTTGCCAATGCGCTATAATTCTGACTTCTGGTTGATTCTGGCTAGGATGTGGGTATTATGCGCATGCGTTGTTGACCAAGCTGATTAGATTACGAGAAATACCCCCGCTGGTAACAAGGGCATCATTGAGGCACAGGAGAGATAAGCTATAGGTAGACATACACAAACAATAGTTCTGTTTATTAAAGTATAATAATTATCTCTCTTATAATTATAATCCAGATTGATATGAGGATACAAATTAATGTCTTTGCTCTTGGCGTTGCTGTGGGGTTGCTACTGGAGTGACTGTGCTGCCTGCCATTGGTACTGCAGTGGGAATATTTGCCTATGCTTCTACTATCTACACACACGCAGACGTCAACTTACAGAGTCAGCAACAAACTTGGAGCCAAGAGGGCATCAAAAAAATTCCTTGCCAATATCGACCCCAAGTGGGAGTTCCCTCGTGAGTAGATCTATCATGAGAACATAAGCTGTGCGACCCTCTATGTGAGGGTCAGTTCACCGTTCTCTACAAAGGGCTGGTAACTGGCATCAAGGAGAAACCTGTTGATGTGGCCATCAAATCAGTCAGAGGTACGTATGCCCACATTTGGCATGGCCCTGAACTGTGGGCACACTAGAACCCACACTGCAGCTGGGCATTTCAATGACCTCCTTAACTATATAATAATATTATTGTTAGGTTTCCATTCATAGTGAAGTTGCCTATTAATTTGTGGTTGAAGCTTTCACTTGTGGTTGTGTTGTGTGCAGTGGATGCCATGCACGGAGGACGATGTGAATTGAAGCACTATATTGGCTGAGATGGAGATGCTGTCTATGCAGTATTGGGGCTCACGAGAAATGATCAGAGTCAGTATCGTTGGAAGTGAGTATACTGTGCATGTGTGTGTGCATTCATGGTTACTATGTTCTATACATAATTATTACGCACCTATACTCCTGTATTTATGAAATAGTTTACTTCACTATTTTGTAACTTGAGTAGTCTTCACAAGCCACCCACAAAACCACTCACTGACTGCTACCCCCTTCCCCTTACAGAACCTATGTACATGGTGATGGAGTACATGTGTCACGGTGACTTGACATCGCGTGGTCACAGCAGTTGATACACAGTTTCCCCGGGTCTTGGATACCAGGCCCCGGCTATCAACCTCTACCCCAAGGGACCTCCTCAACATTGGCACCAAGATCGCTGATAAAAAGGTGGGTTGAACTTGTGTTAAAGCATAGATTGAAGAGTTAGAGGGATAGGAAACGAAGTGGTGCACGTGATGATTTTACATTGAATCTGCAGTGGAGCCTCGAAAACTATCCTCGCCCTATGAACGAGGCTATTATGCCGGGTAACTCCCTCAAAATAAGAAAGTTGTGTTTCCTCGAGACATCATCTCTTTCAGCAATTTATAACACGCCTAGTCCATGAGCCACGTGTAGTACTTGCTAATGACTGACCACACCCATGCAGTAAAAAAAGACTTTCTATATGTTCCCAAGGCTGTTTTAGAGCTAAAGGAACATGTAACGTGTAAGCGTGCTGGTTATGACTACTACAATAGGTATAGACCTTGAAATATAAGTGAGTTGCACGGACTAAGCACAGTTACTTATAGTTTATTATGCACTGTGTGTAGAAATAGGTATTGTTGTGATGGCCTCGATTAAACCGCAGCGTATTCGAGAATACCAACCGTTTCCTATCCCTCTAACTCTTCATCTATGGTTAAAGTAACGGTAGATTTGTAGTTAGTTTATAATTATGGCCATGGCCTATTTAATTAGAAGTACATGTAGTAGTAATGCCACACGGCACAGTGTGTTCATTTGCTACATTCCTTGCTACAGTTGGTCCACCAACCCTATGCCAAGAATGTCCAACCCTGTGCCAAGAATGTCCTGGTTGGCTCCAACATGAGCATCAAGATCTACAATGTGGGCTCCTTCGACATGACCTTTGAGAGCAGAGACTCATGAGCATCAAGATCTACAATGTGGGCTCCTTCGACATGACCTTTGAGAGCAGAGACTCGTCATGAAGTGGCTAGCCCCAGAGACTCTCTTTGATCAGGCTGCCACTACATACAGCGATGTGATACCTACATACACTGTAGATGTTATTGTCTCTGCTTTTTATGTGCATGCATGTCCTGCAAATATTATTAGCATGCAATGTCAAGTACGTAGATCAATTGTGACCCATGCTCAATGTTTTGCAGGCGATCGTTTGGTGTGGCACTGTGGGAGCTGGTGACTGTGGGGGGTACCCCCTATGGGGAGATTCAGCCTGAGGACCTCTATACTCACAACTCATGAACGGAATGAGAATGCCCTGTCCTCAGCACTGCGCCCAAGAAATGTGAGTGTACTTACCGTACCTACTGTGTGTACACACACCACACAAATATTGAAAGTTGTTTTGTGGTAACCCACATTGATCACCATCTAAGGCTGTAGTGCTTGATCACTATCTAAGGCTGTAGAGCTTGATCACTATCTAAGTCTGTGGTCTTTCCCCTGCAGCCATGAACTCATGCTGGATTGTTGGAGGAGGAATCCAGTGGATCGCCCACACTTCTCTGTTATCCATGAGAAGCTTGAAGACCTGGCTAATTCTAAAGTGGTGAGTTCATTAGCTCACTCAGTGTACAATATTGTCATGTTGTTTTGTGAGCTTCCTTTATCATGCAAAGTCTATTACATATACTATATGCATGTACATCTATAACTCTATTACATATGACGTATATGTATGTTTGTCTCCATATATTTGATCACCTGTGCGCTCTACACGTCACTGCAGAATCTGTTGGACTTCCAAAACTATGACATGTACATCTACTCTCAATTTGAAGAACCCGTCGCTCTCTCAACTGTTCTATAGCACTAACACTCTGTCATGGCACTCAACAACCATTTTTATTTATCTTTTTGTTTCTGTCTCACAATCATTTATCTATTTTCTTGACCTTGGTAATTTGTTTTTAGTTTTTCTTCCGTGTTGTTTTTGTACGTACGTACAATTTATACATCAGCTGCAGTTGTAATACTATAACGTCACGTATCTATACTATTATAATTGATATACAGTATCTGAATGATGAAGGGGGTGACAGACATAAACATTATCATTTGGGGTTGTACTCATGAATGATCTAATTACTGAAGTCTCACTACGTAGGCTGCTCAGATTTTCCGTAAAGTTCTTTCTCAGATCCAGTGAAGCTTGACTGGCTTCATAAGCTAGAGGAGGCGCTCTCTGATTGTGGCATGTTATCTTCCTGCACAATAATACGTCTCGTATGAATAGCTATAGGGAATAGCCCGTTACTATCAGCTGTGTATTCAGTACCATTGTCTTTCAGTAACTGGCAACGTCGATCACTTCCCATACGATGTGCTTCGTGTAACATGGTTGATTTAGAATATGTGTCCACATACAATAAACTCAGTGAAAGGTAACGTTTTGCCATGTTCAAAATGTTCTCAAACATTTCGTCACTCCTCAGATGAATTGCATAATACCATGGAGTCTCATTTTTCTTGTTAGGAATTAAAACTGCTGCTGTAAGCTGGTCGCCCTCTATGTCGTTTGCATTGCATACTCTGAGAAAGATATCGAAGTACTTCATATTTTCACGTTTAAATGCCCGGTGAAGAAGGGTATTGGACTTCAGACCAGCTGGTGCGTTTACTCCTGTGAGTTCAGGCAGTTTGTTGCATTTGACACATTCCTCGAGTAGAACATCTACAGCAACCCAGTGTGAGTGATCAAATGCAGACAACAACGGAGTTTGATTTTTCTTGTTACAACAACACAGCATATCATTTACCAGGTTTAGTTCCTTTGCTATGGTGAGGAATAGCTCAATAATTTCCTTCGAAGTCTTGCTGCGAATTGCACTCTGTACAGGAATATCTCCATCTTTATCTTTGAGCAAAATTTGCTTTTGCTGTCCCATACTTTTCAAGAGTTCAAAGAACAATTTCATCACTGCGACACCCAAGTATTCCGAGCTTGCTGCAAAAGCATGAGTTGCAGTCCAATCGAAATTGTTGTCACGTTGATCTATGCAACCCTTTAGTATTTGTGACAGATTACCCTGCTTCACATTATTTTGCTTCAGGAATCGGGTCCAGCAAATCATTTCCTAAATGGAAAAAGTGGTAGAGGCATGTGTATATGACACATTGCACCAGGTGTTTAATACTGGTAAAAAACAATTCATGGAACAGTATATCTAGTATTAACTGTACATTATTATATTCTATCAAGGGCGTATACGGCCTTGGTTATATCTAGATCTAGCTAAAATCTAATAAGATTATTATATTATTTATACGTACGGTAGACTACCTGCAATTGTGTTGACATAATTATAGATCTAGTTATATCCCTTAATCACAAATCAATGAGGAATCTGGCTAGAAAAAATAATTATCAGTATCACAAATGTATATACTATGTATCACAATGTGATCTTTATTATTGTTACCAAATATGGTGATGGAAGTGTTTCTTCTTGTATTTGATTGGCCAAAAATACTGTGGTAAAATCAATAAACCACAGCTAGGCTAGAGGGACTTCCTTGTTATGCTATGTCCTAACTTGCATGCCTGAAACTGATCTAGAAACTATATGCCGCTATTAAACTGAATGCATGATTATGTATATACACTGGTGTTGACATGACATGCCATTATGTGTGTTGACAAGATTACCAGTTAAAAAGTAAGCAGTAAATCAAAATGTTCCAGAACATGATAATTACCCTAATCGCTAAGTCTACATCTAGGGGTGAATTATGTCGTACTAACTAGTATGTGAATGCAATTTGGGAAGTTTAGCATCAACACTATACATAGACTTGTTGCATTTTGAGTGGGCAGATCAAAGGAAACACTGTGCCAACATCTGCCATATGGCACAGTATGGCTAAAATAACCTGAAACGATCCCTTTTATAGTATAACACTGTTGCAGTATTCAGTGGTAGGCAGAAAATGTTTTTTGTGCGTCTGGTGCATTCCATAGCCTTGCATCAGATGTAGTAATGTGCTATTTTCAGGAGTGCATGTACTCCTTCTATTATGGATAGCTAATTACCCCATGTGTGCGCAGCGCACAGCAGGGGTAGAGTGATTGGTGTGTGTGAGTGGACACAAAAATGAGCTGTTTGAGTGAACTATAGACACTTTCATGGACTGCTTTAACTGCTAATGAGAAAAATAATAGGCTGCTTATAGTTAAAACTTGTAGGCGATCTTTAAGGCGACAAAAAACACTGATCTAATCGTTGCTATAAACAATCATTCCCGATTCACCATAATGTTAGTGTCATTACGGTAAAGTTATCGTATCCGTTTTGCTGCTGTGCGATGGAAGCTCAACGCACGGGCTATGAACATTTTGTTTAATAAATTACCTGTTGTGTTTCCATAGTTGTGTAGCAAGTTACACTCTTCATTGTGTCTTTACATGTAGCACCGGTTGGGGTACTATCAGCTGTTGTTGCCTGACCACTGCAAAGATCAAAGTATTACAGCACTACTCCAGTTTACACAAGAACACACTGTATAGCGCGAAATTTTTGTGGGGCTTAATTTTCAGTGATTTCGTGGGTTAGCAATCCTACATGAAAATTAAGTCCACAAAAATTGTTCTTTAATTAGAAGTATCTGCTATAACGTGCAAAGATTTAAAGGCGTTGCTTCCGGTAAACAGTCATTTTGCGAACGTTGTGCAACGAAATGCTTTTATAGAGGCCATTCCACGAAATATAAGAGCCTCGAAAATTTCGCGCTATACGGTAATAACAATAGCAACCATATAATTATTGCAATGAAATATACAATAATACAATGCACTGCAAGTATCAGATTCTAATTTTGTCATACAACAAATTAGTTATTGAATGGGCCCTCGGCGCGCAAACTACTATGTCTACTATTTGCACTGAAGCAATGTTAATACGTCTCTCCAGTGCATGCAGCCCCACTGAGCCACTAATTATATCCCATGTGGCACTCGGGCTGTGCAATAAATATTCACATCTGAAACAGAAGCTACACAATTTCATAGTGTATGCTATATAACAGAAAAATTATATTTAGTAAATGAGCTTGAGCCGAATTGACGTTTTTTTGATTTGGCGTCTCAGGTGTAGCTACTACAGCACTGACGTTGCGTCCACCGGATTTAATTTGACAGTTTAAATTTGGCAAATTGTCAATTCGCCAAATTAAAACACTTACCCACTTTTTATGGTATTAGCCTATATATAGCCTAGGTACCAGGCCGATTCTAACAGAAGGAGAAAAATACGGATTGCACTGGTGATAGTGAGCAGGTGCTTATTTATCTCCAGAATCTATCCCCATTAATATTCTGATATTATCCTATGGATATACTGAAGATTATCACTCGTCTGTGCCAGCATTGCCTGGATTGCTTGGAAACCAAAATGCAGGTTAAATCTTCTGCGCATGCGTGACATGTGGTTGCATTGTCAATCAGAAGGATGCGTAGCAACAAAATTGATCTTCTCCCAGTTCAAGACGAGTTTAAGAGAAAGAAAACGACTAAAAGACAAAGAAATGATACTCTAGAACACTAGCTAGGAGAGCTTGCAGAAGGCTATAGTGTATCAAAAGAAGATACAGTCTGCACTGCTATAGCAGAAGAGAACCGTTTTAAAGTCAAAATGACTTACAAGAGCGTGGTGCAGTACACTTCTACCGCATCTTTCAAAAAATAATTACAACAACGGTAGGCGCATCTTTTAGTCTAACCCCAAATTGTTCAGCCAGGTGGCGCCTAAACTATGGTGGCGCTGTAATTACATCAATTACGGGAACATTTTTGTTTCTTGTTCTCTCACTGCTGAACAGGTTTTATTCCAAATAAGAAGCACTTCCTATATAGTAAGTAACCGATCATCGCCAGATATATACCTATAATAATGCTGATTCAGCAACAATTGTGTACAGTCAGCAATAATTAAACTGGGATTAGCCTCGATTCCAGGCGGCACTGAAGATTATGTGCACAATTATTGCTGAATCAGCATAAACACTGCTTTGCCTGCAAGTAGTGCTCACTAGTTAGAGTTGTGCCAAGAAGTATTGTTTAGTGCTGGTAGTTTCAGTGGTTATAGTAAGCGTGCAAAGACAGATAAATGTCTCACTGACGACAATTGATCAATTCGGAAGCTCACTTCTCATGACCACCACTCCGTCCGCAAGAGAGTTATTCTTTCCAAATTTTTGGGAGCTGTTACTTTCTTACCTATCTGTAGGTCCATGTAGTTAGTTTTGTGCAAAATCGGTTTGTGCTTCGAGCAACAGCCGCCGATTATATAGGTATCTGGCGAAGATCAGCTACTTTCTACCGTATAGAGAGTAATTTTCGTCGGGCAAAATATTCGTGGTTTTCGTGGTTGAAGGTCTGACCCAAATATTTTACCTACGAATGAAGCGACCTTGCCTACCTTTACCTGCAGTGCAAGCTCCAACCACGAAAGTATTACCCACGAATTGTCTCAATATTGCTGAACCACGAATATTTTGTCCCCTGAAAATTACCCACTATACGATAGTGTGCAATAATGAATATTTGACGATGACTCGCTTCCTGTGCAATTTGAATGTAAAACACTGATGTCAGTACTAATTATAATATGCTAGCCTCAGTCCCAGGCTCTTCTTTTTCTGTTATCTTGGTTCCGCACAGGCTATATAATTATGGAAAGTCTATATGATGCTTCCAACTGCAGCTTGCGAAGACAACCCCACTATATACACCATACGACCATCGCATATAGAGGGGTTGATGAGAGGCTTTAGACTCTAGACCAACGCAATAGCATAAGCCACAGCTTCACGGAACTCAGTCATAGAGTACGATACGGAACCTATAGATGGACTAGCTTACAGTAAACCTCAGGTACATAATCTTACTAAAGTAGTGTGACGTTCATTACTCATATTCTGGGTAATTTGAAGTGCTCTATCACACATACAATAGGCCCTCTTTTTATGCCTCGGTGCGCATATACGCAAGCGAGGTATACGGCATGCAGTAGTGTGTTTGTGTGTGTGTGTGTGTAGACTGCTACAGCTGATCAAGGATTAATGAAGTGCAAGTAAAAGTTTCTATAGGCTTCTAGTCATGTTTTCTTGGATTTTAATTCGTAGATTTGCGAAATAATGCTTGGTTCTCGAGTTATGCCTAGTTTTGCTTACTTGGAATGCCTTTTCAGAAGAGTGTGGAGCAAAACTTGTCTATGGAGTTAACACGCACTAGAACGCTAGCTATTGGTAGCTGCAAGCTAGAGTGAGAAGAGAGCTGCAAGGCTCTATATTGATGCAGCAGCCATTAATTTTAGACTTTTGGCATCCTTTTTAGCAACAATCAGGTTGATCATTTCCCACTCTTTGAGTTTCCCTGTGATTCTGCCTGCATGCAGCACAATTTAATTCAAAATTGTTCATCTTTGTATTAGTAATAGCTAGTAGGTTATGTTATGTAGGTTTGGCACATCCCCATCGAGGCATCAGCACCTGTGGTGCTTCATTAACCTAGCATTACAGCAGAGAAAAGTCGGGCTGGGAACGAGGCTAATTAGCCTCCTTCACAATCACTTTAAGGAGAGGAATTGGGCGTGGGAAAGAGGCTAGTGCATACCAGCTGATACTATATAATTATACTGGCGATATGAACATAAGTATGTACCTCTTAATATTCGTAAGTGCTACATCTTCAAGAATACTGATCCCTGCCTCACAGAGAGAAGCTAGTTGTGAAACCGTGGGTGGGAAAAACTGAGCAAAAACCTTTGCCGACAGAAAGAACCTCAGACACATACATCCCTTCTCGATACTGCATAAGCGAAGTGCCCAGTGCTTCACGCCAAAGATAGAAACAATGGTCTCTTTGGCCAAAATAGCATCACGAAGAGAAGAGCCTTCTGAAGTTAATTTCACTGACAATATTTTTTGATCTTTCCTTGAGCTGGGAAGCTTGTTGCAGGGAATCTCAAAAGCACATCTTCTACAAAATTTGCTAAATTCAATTTGGTAATCCTCCATGATCTTCTTGTCTTCATCGGAGCCAAAGAAAGTAACAATGTTATTGACAATCTTGTGGTTGAGGAAAGACTTGTATGGCCAAAGGGCAACAAAAATATGTGGAATCGTATCAGCTTTTTCTACTTTTGCAATATATTTCTCCTCTCCCAAAGATGAAACCAAACCCAAAACATAATTTTTGACCTCTGTTACGTCCGCCTTGAGATTTTGAAGAATAGCAGTGTCAGTTAAAGCAAAGAGCTCGATCATCTTCAGAGTATCAGATGTGAGAGTGGCCTCTAGTACTGATCGATCTTCATCAGAGAGTGCAGGTGTGTTGAGATATGGAAAGAGAGTTTTGCCAGTCGCCTCTGGACACCCTTCTGACAAGTACTGCTCAAGCGTGCATTTTTGACAATATGGACAGCAAAAGCTGGGCCCTGGTGAAGTTATGGAATCTGAATGTGAGGTCACCTCTACAGAAAGAAGATAAAAATGAATCTTATCTTCATACACTATAGTTGCTCACTCTTAGCTTGGTTAAGAAGGGGCTGGAGTTTGTTATGTGATCCAGCAGATACGTCACACCTGAGCTCCCTTGATAGACTTCCTCTGTCTACTGGTAGCCTCACAAAGGTCTTTCCGTCAACTTCTTGAGCTAGTGGAGGAAAAAGTTTACACATGGTGTGGTAGCATACTTATTAGCATATATAGCACCTGTCTAATAACTAAATGGACAGATATATAATTATGTGCGCGTATAATGTATGACATCATGCCACATTCCTGATGGATGTATGATACCTATATGTACATGCTACAGTTATGCCTTCAAACAATTAATGGCCTGGTGGAAAGTCATGGTGTCTAACATGCAGCATCATGCACCCACAGCTAGATCTAACAGAATGCAAACACCTTTAAAATGTGAAACAGTGGTTGCACTGATTCCACAGCCAGAAAGCCAATCACTCAGTTCATCACAGCTCATCGATAGACGAAATTCAAGGGAAGCCGAGCTATACGTCTGCTTGACATTCTTTAAGAATGACTCGACCCAGGGGCCTTCCTTTTCCAAGAGGGTGATAAACTTCATGTACATGCTAGGATCAGCTCGAACTTGATCGGTCATCAGATCCACAAGTATTTGTGCTCTTTCAACATCACTTGTTTTACTGGATGGTCCAATTAGATCTCTAGTGGTCTCACCTATATATTCTTCAGCGAAAAAAGCAGGGCCTATAGTGCTGAGAGACGATTTAACGAGGTCGATCAACACTGAGGTACACTTGCGCATGGTGAGATATTCAACGGACCGTACTTGGCTTGAAGACCTTGATACAACAGAGTCATGGTCAATACTGGTAGCCATTGCAGTGTAGATCTAGATAGGAAAACTTTAATTAGATCTAGCTAATCAACTAGATCTAGTAGATCTACAGTGTTCAGTTTTTTTACATGCAGGGAAGTTTAATAGGTTTTAAGTAGATCTATTAGGTTCTAAATAAAGTCCTTCAGTTTATAGATTTACCTGAACAACCTAACCTAGCCTGTCTTGCCACAATGAGGTCCTTTAGGCTATTAATTAAAGGCCTTGAGTCTTCTTTCACTTTTAATATAGATAGATCTAGGGGCAAGGGACTTCCCCAAATATTCCTGGAAACGACTATTGCCATGTGGTAGACTCAAGAGTGCATTGCATTAGGAATGAACTCTTGGTAGACTAGACTACATGGTTTCTGCCTCTGCTACTATCCATATCCACACAGGTAAGGCTCTCATTCCTAATTACATGTAGATCTACTAATGGCAAGCAATAGACTACTATATTAAATGGGGCTTGTCCAAACCTTCTGGAAACCATAGCGTCATTGTGACATTAACATTTTGACCCCCCTCCCCCTCCCCCCATTTAACGTCAAGACTAATGGTGTCCCTTAAAATGAGTACATAGCGCTCACGCTTCGTCCCAGCTCTGGCTATCCCGCCTCTCCTGGTATGAGCAGCCCCACCTCCGACCAGTTCCTTGCCCAATAATCCCTGCACGTTTCATTTCAAATGTCCCTGCAACAAGTGCCACAATACTGTATTACACCAGTATATATAAACTGTAATTATGTGTTAGTTTACTATTACGTCAGTGTGTACAGGATTTCCTTAAGCACATCAATGTCTGTACACAATTTCCCTTATACCATGTCTCATACTGCTGTAAAACCACATTGAATTGATAAATATCGACCCCAAGTGGGAGATAACATCAAGCTGTGTGACCCCCTCTGTGACGGTAAGTTCACCGTTCTACAAGAGGCGCATCAAGGAGAAACCTGTTGATGTGGCCATCAAGTCAGTCAGAGGTATGCCCACATTTGGCATGGCCCTGAACTGTGGGCACACTAGAACCCACAGTGCAGCTGGGCATTTCAATGACCTCCTTAACTATATAATTGTTAGGTTCCACTTTCTAGTGATTCAAATTGCCTATTAATTTGTGGTTGTACATGTATACCAAGCTTTCACTTGTGCAGGGTGTCATACAGGGGAAAAGGGGGATATCCCCCCCCTAGCTCCAATTCCCCCCCCCCCCTTTCAATGATGACTGAGTGTCCATAGCTGGGTATTGAAATAACAGTTGACCTTTTTTTAGCAACATTTTCTGGTTACTTTTCTTATTTCCCCCCTCTACTTTAAAATCCTGTATGACACCCTGTTGTGGTTGTGTTGTGTGCAGTGGATGCCACCGAGGACGATGTGAAAGCTCTAGTGGCTGAGATGGAGATGTTGTCCAGTATTGGGCCTCACAAGAATATTGTTTCAATGCTGAGAGTCTATACCGTTGGAAGTGAGCATTGTGCATGTGTGTGTGTGCATGTATGGTTACTATAATAATATGTTCTACATAATTATGTCCCTACTGCACTTACTTCAGCTTTGAGTGGCTGGAAGCCAATAGCTTTGATTCTATTCATGCGATGTATTAAGTATCCTCCTTGGTATTGTAGAGGAAATGTGTGTTGGAATGACTTTGTAACTTGAGTAGTCTTCTACAAGCCACCCACAAAACCACTCACTGACTGCTACCCTTCCCCTTACAGAGCCTATGTACATGGTGATGGAGTACATGTGTCACGGTGACTTGCTGGGTTTCCTGAAGACATCCCGTGGTCACAGCGGACGATATACAGGTGCCAAGATCGCTAACGGCATGAGATACCTCGCTGATAGAAAAGTGGGTTGTACTTGTGTTAAAGTAACGGTTAATTATTGGTCTTTCAGATCACATAATTATGGCCATGGCTTGTTAGAGTAATCATGCCACACGGCACATGTTTTGGCACAGTGTGTTCATTTGTTACATTTCTCGCTGCAGTTGGTCCACCGTACCCTCTATGCCAAGAATGTCCTGGTTGGCGCCAATATGAGCATCAAGATCTACAATGTGGGCTGCTTCGACATGACCTTTGAGAGCAGAAACTACATCATGAAGTGGCTAGCCCCAGAAACCCTCTTTGATCAGACCGCCACTACATACAGAGGACATACCTACATTGTTACTAGCCTCCTTCGCAGCCTCTCCTTTTTCTGTTCTTTGTCACACAGGTACGAATTGGAGGAACAAAGAAAGAAAGAATGAACCGGCTTCTTGGACGTTCTTTCTTTCTTTGTTCCTCCAATTCTTACCGTATTTTATCTTATTGACCTGTGTGACAAAGAACAGAAAAAGGAGAGGCTGCGAAGGAGGCTACATTGTTGACGTTATTGTCTCTGCTATTTGCATGTCCTGTACAGTGTAGCAAATTAATTGTCTAGATCAATTGTGACCCATGCTCAATGTTTTGCAGGTGGTAGTTTGTGGAGCTGGTGACTGTGGGGGGTACCCCCTGTAGGGAGATTCAGACTGAGGACCTCTACTCGCAACTCATGAACGGAATGAGAATGCCCTGTCCTCAGCACTGCGCCCAAAAAATGTGAAGTGCCTACTGTTTGTACATACCGCCACACAAATATTGAAAGTTGTTCTGTGGCAACCCACACGTACCTACCTGTTGTTATAGCTTGATCACTATCTAAGTTCCTTTACAGCCATGAACTTAAGCTGGACTGTTGTAGGAGGAATCCAGTGGATCCCCCCACACTTCTCCGTCATCCATGAGAAGCTCGAAGACCTGGCCAATTCTAAAGTGGTGAGTTCATCAGCTCACTTACTCTACTACATTGTTGTGTTGTTGTGTGAGCTTCCTTTACCATAATATTATACTACATCTACATACTATGTACACGTATGCTTGTCTCCATGGCTCTATATATTTGATCACCTGTGTGCTCTACACATCACTGCAGAATCTGTTGGACTTCCAGAACTATGGCACTACTCTCAATTCGAAGAACCTGTCGCTCTCTCAACTGTTCTATAGCACTAACACTCTGTAATGGCACTCAACAACCATCTTTATTTATCTTTTTGTTTTGTTCTGTCTCATCTATTTTCTTAACCGTGGTGATTTTCTTTTAGTTTTTTTCTTTCAGTGTCGTTTTGTATGTACACATACATCAGCTGCAGTTGTTAATTACCTATCATTATAACGTTGTACTAAATAATTGATAAAGTTTCGTACACTATCTGAATGATTAAAGGGGTGACAGCAAAAGATAATATGAGATCATAGTGTAACATTGAGAGCCGGCTGCATTACATGAATGACATTTACTGTGGGTCTTCACTACTACCACGGTACACAGAATTCCTATCCTGACCATTTTCGAAATCAGCTTCACCGTCGAAACTTGATAAGCTGGAGGAGGCGCTCTCTGACCGTTGCATTGATTCATCTCCAGTGGTACAAAGCTGTAACATGATGAATTTCAGAACACATTAATTTTATCTTATAATTGAACTAAAGCACTAAAGTGCAGAATCCTTGCATGGGCCTTGGCGTTAGTCGGGGTTGTTTATTAAAGTAGTTTAAAGTAGATTACATTAAAGTCGAAAACAATGTGTACAACGACATTTTCACAACAGTGCTCTACATGTCACTGCAGAATCTGTTGGACTTCCAGAACTTGTCTTCGAAGATTTTTAAACCGTTATGTTTAAAACAGTATTCACATGATGAGAACAAGCAGATAGATGGTTCCACGCAGTGCACATGCGTAGGACTAGATAAGTGGCATATACGGCACCGGATGTAATTTTGGAAGGGGGAGGGGTTCGGGTTAGCTAAGGAAAAATAACAAAAATTAGGGCGTTTCCACATCCATGCAGTGCCGACGGTATAAGCCAGATAGTTTTGATGTCTCGAATCAGCTTGTAGCCATTGTGCAAGTTGAAGTTAGCTTTTGCTTGCTTATTCGACAACAAGAAACATGTTTCCTACACTTCCAAGGTTGCATAATGAGTGTGTGTACACTACAGCTTGCTTTTTTCTTACTATTAGCAAGGGCGTATAAGAGAAGAGGGCATGCAACTCACTATTAGTCCAACGTGCGAGCAAAAACTGCATTCGATCTATTTATAGCTATCAGCTACCTGTACTTTGCACAAAACTCCATTTAACAGAAATCTATTTTTAGATATTACTGTACTTTTCCAGTAACATTACTCCGCCCATTCAGTTTTTGCTCGTGGACTGTTGCATGCCCTCTTCTCTTATACGCCCTTGCTATTAGCTAACCTACTATCTTATCTTGAGGCTATCAATGCGGTAAACGTATAATACCACTTTGGCATCCATGGCAGCTTAGCAGTCACAAATAGACAAACAAACAGACATACAGTCTGACTACTATAACCCGTGGCGCCCTAATAAAAGGCAACTTGATAAACGCTTACCTTAATGTTCGTTGCACCTTCTTCACCAAGACCTGTGTTAGGAATAATACGGCTCCTATCAATGGGGAGTAGCCCGTTCCTATCAGGTGTGTCTTTAGCACCATTGTTTTTCAGTAATTGGCAACGTTGATCGCTTCCCATACGATGTGCTTCGTGTAACATGGTAGATTGATCGGTGTCAGTATACAACAAACTCAGTGGAAGAAGTTTATTTATTGCCATCTTCAAGACTTTCTCAAGCGTTTCATAGCTTAAATTATGAATTGCATAATACCATGGAGTCTCATTATTTTTGTTTGGAATTGAAACTGCTGCTGTAAGATGGTCACCTTCTACGCCATTTGCATTACATACTCTGAGAAAGATATCGAAGTACTTCGTATTTCCACGTTTAAATGCCCGGTGGAGGAGTGTGTTGGATTTCAGACCAGCTGGTGGATGTACTCCTGTGAGTTCAGGCAGTTTGTTGCACTTAACACATTCCTCAAGTAGAACATCTACAGCAACCCAGTGTGAGTGTTCAAATGCGGACAACAACGGAGTTTGATTTTTTTTGTTACGAGAACACAGCATACCATCTGTCAGGTTTAGTTCCTTTGCTATGGTGAGGAATAGCTCAATAATTTCCTTTGGAGCCTTGCTGCGAATTGCACTCTGTATAGGAATATCTTTATCTTTATCTTTGAGTAAAATTTGATTTTTCGGTTTCCCATCTTCATCTTTGAGGAGTAAAATCTGTTCCTTACTTTCCAAGAATTTAAAGAACAATTTCATCACTGCGACACCCAAGTGTTCTGAGCTTGCTGCAAAAGCATGAGTTGCAGTCCAATTGAAATTGTTGTCACGTTGATATATACGATCTTGTAGTAAGTGTGACAGATTACCCTGCTTCACATTATTTTGCTTCAGGAATTGGGTCCAGCAAATCATTTCCTAAATGGTAAAAATGGTAGAGGCAATTAATGTATGACAGACACATTGCACCATTAAACTGTACAATGTCATATTATTCTATTAAATCTAGTGAAGTTTGTAAGATTACATATGGCTATATATATATATGTAGATCTATTAGCTATAGTATAAACTACCTGTAATTGTGTTGCCATAGTTGTATGCCTTGATCACAAATTAATGAGGAATCTGGCTAAAAATAATTACAATAATATACTATGTATCAATGTGATCTTTATTGTTGTTACCAAATATGGTGTTGGAAGTGTTTCTTCTTGTATTTGATTGGCCAAAAAATACTGTGGTAAAATCAGTAGACCACAGCTAGGCTAGAGGGACTTCCTTGTTATGTTATGTCAGTGGCAACTTGCATGCCCATGAAACTGAAAACACTGCTTATATATTATAGTTATAGTTATTATCATCAAAAATTCTGCTGTGTGAGGAGTTGCTTTGGAGACACTCTGGGAGAGAGCTTGGGCTCAGGCTGAGCTTTTTGCTCACTGACTGCACGCACTGCACTGCACTGGGCCTGTTCTTAATAATAATATAGGAGTGGCTATTTAAGCTTACCTTTGCTTGCCTACTAGCCTGGCATAGCTGAAGAGAGCTGGTCAGCCTGTGTAGAGCTAGCTGTGTTGTTTCTTCTGGCTGGTTGCTGCGCAGTAAGTGGAGGAAGGGGCTGATTAATTGAACAGAGAGGGGGAGTGGCTCTGAGTGTGGACAGGAGCCCTGGCGTGGACAAGCTCTCTTTTCCTAGTTGTCTTCTTGTTTGAATAGTGTTGCTATGTGGTAGTCATGCAAGCTTATAATATAGGCTGGATGCATAGCAACTAGCCAGCCAATCAGATGGGACATAATTATATCAATTAATGCACAGTGCCTCAGAGTTTATGACAGTAAACCACACCTCTCACTTGGGCTACGCCCTCGTAGTCGATCGGGAGGTTTACTGTCATAAACCCCTTTACACTGTACATTAACTAATACATTTTCATATAATTTTGTGCAGGCTATAGCCGAAACAATTTCTCCAAGCTCACGATCGTCCACTGACTGGTGGACATCTTGTGGGTCAGATTCCTATAGCATTGTTAAGTCACTTTATACTCAGTTTAACAGCATACAGGAAAGAGTTAGTCTATAGGAGAAATGTCGAACATCATAGGGTGAGCGGGCTTACTGCTTTTTTCTTGATAAAATACGTTATCTTACATTAATTAGATCCCATTTGAGTGTACTTAGCAGGGAACTATGAGCTATAGTACCGGTACATACTATAGATTGCTCTGGGCTACAAACTACAACATTGTATTGTGATTTACAAGATACATAATTATGTAATAACATAAAAATTCTTGTAGATCTAGCTAGATGCTTTGTCTAGAATATAAGAACAGATTCTGAACTAGAATGAAAGAGAGAAGCTCTAGTTTCTTTTTTTGGCTTTGTTCGAGAGTAGTAGGAGACGCTCGTTTTTTGGGCAGTGTGCTGTGCTTTTTTGCTGCAAGGCTGCATGGGGGAGGAGCTGGATGTATGGAAGTGCTGGGATTCTAGCCTTGGCTTCTTCCTAAAGTTCCTTTCGCGTTGTTCAAGAGTAGTATAGGAGCCGCTCGTTTGATGGCTTGTTTGCTACAAATTATAGCTTAGGTGTCTTCCTAGCCAATAGGTTTTGGGATATAAATCAGTTAGAACATGTGCATTCTGGTTATAGCGTCCCTCATCCCTCGAGCTTTGGGACACTATAACACATAGATACCTCATGCCCATGTTCTAACTATAACGTAAAAAGAGAGTGTCTGCGTCCTGTAAATAATTGTGGACAATTTACCTTTTGATCATCACCACTCCTCACAGATCAAGAGGTCCATAAATTATCAGTCAAAATCAACCACACCAGCTTTGTCCTGTATAGATTACAAAAGCTATAAGTAGTTGATCAATGCACGGCAAGGTTGTGCAATGCTTATTTAACTGTCCATTCCTATTAACGTATAACTGCTACAAAAACTTGAAAATCAATCCATGTACTCAGAGATACAAAAGAAAGGGGATTGGAAACGAAATTTTTACGAAATTTTTGCGTGAAGCATTCCGTGTTATAGGGCGTGGCTAAAACTACAAAGGATTATATTTATAGTCAGCATGCTCATTACCAGTCTTGACTGCTCTACAATGTGCTGTACATAGAAACAGTGAAATTGATCATTTTTAATGTTGATTTTTCTAAAAAGTAAAGAGAATTTAGCTCTAAAAAGTCGACTAAGCCATGCAGCCACTATTACTAGACAAATAAATGCTATGCAAGAAGAAATAGCCTTTACTATGAAGTCGTAGGAGGGACAGGCCCGTGGCGTGTCTAAAAGTATACTAAAGCAGTTTGAAGGACTATACTGCAAACGTTTATGAACAGTACAGCTTATTTATAGCATGAAGCCATTCTATGTAGCACTTAGATACATAATAACCAAGTCAAGCAATGTCCTTTGCTGTTTTGACTTCACAGGAGGGACAGAGAAAAGTTGACATAGAGTAATTCAAGCTAAACTCAAAAAAATTGGAAACAGAGTAAAGACAACGGACTTAGAGCTTGTCAGTGGTATAAGCTTACTTCTCTCAAGTATCTCCCAGGCCCTGAGTGATCTCTAGTGGATAGGAGAGCTAGAAACCAGGGATACAAAACTTTTCCATGTAATTATTTGCGAGCGCAATAATTACACGGAGTGCTTCACCGGATGTCAGTCCTTTTACATAGGGCGTGGGCGGTCGTTTCCAATCCCCTTTCTTTTGTATCTCTGATGTACTCGTTAGTTTGAGAGGATAATTATATGCACAGCAATTTTTGGCAGTTCTCACACTTAAACGAACATGCTGACTATAAAAAGGCGTGCCCAGGACAGCTCCGACTGAATGCAACGGGAAAATGGCAAAAATGAAAAATTAATTTGCTTGAGTCTTGCAAAAAGACGCCCTTGACAGTATAATTCTTTACATTCTTACAGTCTTCTTTTGCTACGGCTTCTTCCGCTCTCTCACAAGATAGTAAACATGACATAAATTTAAAACAAAAAATGGCTGTCAAAAGTTTATTTTCAAGAAGTGTTCTCAACCTCAGAAGAAGCCTACTGGGGTTCCATGGAAGCTTTGATTCAAGACTGAAGATACCAAGCAGATCTTTGTTGATAGAATTGACAGTGCTAAGCGTTTAATTTTCTTGCTGCCAGAGGTTCATTGGCCTTGGAAAACATGAAAGTCTGGCAAACTGATGTTGTTATTGAAGATGTGAACATAAAAGTAAGTAGTCTAGTCTATAAGTAGTAATGTGACTTTATCAACCTGCGAGTGCTTTTTAACATTAACATTTCATTTGACATGGATAAAGCAACGAAGAGAAGAGTTGAAAGTCTGTAGGGAACACCTAGTGGGTTCGGGTATCGTCCAAGCACCTCCTGAAGAACGGAAATTGATTGTACTAGTATTGTAAGTTGAAAATAGCGCACAAACATTTAGCCTCGATTCCAGGCCGCGAAGAGAAAGGCGGCCTAGTATACTTTGTATGCGTATGCGCGTACATTACCCCAAAAAGGGGGTAATCCGTGTATTTGTGGATACTGTCAGTAAAATAAACTGTATATACTATTTGTATTCTGAAGTTACAGTCTGTTACATAGAAGTATTGTGCAAAGATGACTGAGTTCTTACGCCCTTTATTGTATCAAGCCAAGTCTCTCTACTTAACGACACCCTACACTGTAAGGCTACAGAGATGTTATAGGAAAGGCATGGTGTGTTCCTGTGGGTCCCCTGATGAGGCTGTGGTAATGTGGGCCAGGCAAGTCTTCTGCTACTAAATCTTGCCTTTATATTCGACAGGAAGTCATTGCTGAAGATAAACAAGCTTATGATTACTCTTGCATTAATAAGCTTTAACTCGACACTCAGGAAGTTTAATATTCACTCAAGATGTACTGATGTATTAAAGAGTCAACCACTCTTCCTAGCTGGCAGTTCTACTGTCTGGGAGGCCTTCTTGAACTGTCTCTTTGATAAACAGAGCTAGAAGAAGCAACACTGCTTGCAGCATAATTATTCTACTTTGATTAGTGTCTCTGAAAGCTGCCATTGTGGTCACTTGTCATTATGTATTCTTCCTTTTTGTAACTTTGCCCGTTTTTTTACAATTTGTATGATGAAATTGTTGTCAATTATTTCGCGCATGCGCATACAAAGTATACCAGGCCGCCTTTCTCTTCGCGGCCTGGAATCGAGGCTAACAAACATTGTGCTCATAGCCACCAAGACATTATTTTGTATAATAAAACTTTCATACATGGAGTCATTATTATTATAGTAACGTTCATCTTTTCTCAGGTCACTTTGAAGGACTATACCCTCACTTGTTGACAGTCTTCCAGGCATCAAACTATGTATATATAGAAAATGTAAGTCTTACTACTGTATCAAGCAATAATTATATCGTTACCTCTCTGGCCTCTTTTCTGGAGGAAGACTCACTGCTAGGGGTTGGTAGTTCTATTATTCTTTCCCACATTATTCCTCCAAAGCATAACATAGACCACAAGTACTCGCAACTTCCATCAGGCCTACAGATGTTTATACTACTGACTCGACTGACCTGTATTTCCAAAACCTGCCTATTATTCTCACGAATGTGCCCAGCATAATTCTTCCCCAAAAATTATGCTCAAAATTATGCCAGCACTACCAACCCCTACCCGGGAGTGCTCTCACTTGTTTGCGCCCCACTCTACAACTCTAGCAAAGATTTGTTTGATATACTGACATTAATTAATGCTGATATAAATTCTTTTTCAGAATCAATTCATCAACTTTCTACAATGCACAATGGCATAGTCTTAAGTCTCAATGCCGTCTATTTATATGCAAGAAAGCAAGGAAAACTCTTTGGAAGATAATAGACATAGCCTTTTACTGTACCTACAGACCTACCTGAGCATTATTTATTTGTCACCATTATCATAAATTTTTATTTTTGTCTTTTTGATACTGGTAAAGAAGAAAACCCACCAGGAATGTATTCCCCTCCCTTGTGTATTTTTTTAGTGTTCACTGTGTGTATGAATGGGTTCTGAGCGCTTTTGCGCAAGAGAAAAAAATAGCTCGTTACTAATTAAGGCTTGAATAAAATTTACAGGGGTCGCGTCCTGGGCAACTCTTTTTATACTCACAACTCGCTCCAAGATCCGGAAGTTGCTAATGCGATAATTAAAGCCAACATGCTCGTTTAAGGTATAAATAGCCAATCATTATTTTCTTGCTTTGAGGACATTATAAAGCAAAATTGTAGTTTTGTGGCATATGAAATAAACAACTCCGTCTCTCATTTCTTTGATCGATTTTTGATCATAGTTCTGTGTAAACATTAATTTTGGTAAACTCTACATTTGAACAGCACCTGCAATGATAACTCATTTTTGCAGAGACAGATCAATTTCCCGGCTTAATCCTTCACCTCACATTGGTAGTGACAAAGTCCTCCAGTCCTCACACATACTCTGAAAGGTGATCGAAGTTGGGCCGCGTTCATTGTGACCGATGTTATGTGGAGGCTTAGCTCTTTGTTCCAGTGTAAGGAGAAACCATCACTATACATTGGAATTTTGACACCTCTAGTTCACTTTTCTCACCAAGATTGACAAGCTGCAAATTAATAATTACAAAATAGAAGATTAAGCAAGTTGATATTGCACACGAATCAATGCTAGACACAACTGAATAAATAGGTAATGATCACTAGCTAAATACGTTCAGTCAATGTTCATCTCCCTTCCAAGTCTTCAGGAGTAGGGATGAAAGACTTTTTAGTAGAGCCGGTCGGGGGGTCCTTGTGGATCGGCGTAGGGGCGGGTAGACATGGAGTGGGGTGGGCAGGCAGTGGGTGGTGGGTCAACAGGGTGGGAGTTTCATCAGAGGGGGGAGGAGAGCCATGTCATCTAAGATTGATCTCTGCTCCCTTGGCGGAGATACGGGGGTGTATTTCCGTAGGAATTTTCTGTTCCTTAGGGTTGGTCTGCCGGATCCATCAATGCGGACGAGGTACTGGTGGTACTGACAAACTTCAATAACAATGCCAGTGCGATCCTATTTGTTGGGGTGATGACCAGTTTGGTTTTGTAGCCTTACTCAATCCCCTACACGTAGAGGTGTGAGCGATGTTCACTCCACTTCTCATGTTGAATGATGTGGCGGTGTCTTAGTGCCTTTTCTCTTAAGTTAAAGGAGTCTCTGTGTGGGCGATATTAGATCTCTGATGGGTACACACATAGCTGGGGAGAGTTTGGTACTTGGGTCAGGTTTGTTTCTGTACTGAAGGATAGCTTTCTGGAAAGCATCAATATTGAGTGATCCACTGTGTCCAACGTTGCCAGTAATGAGTCTCAACTTCTGCTCTGCAATTGCTATGGGGGAATGCCACAGAGCTGAGGCAATGTTAGACTCCCATGTTTGCATAAATTGCCTAGTGGTGTGAGCTATAAATTCTGGGCCACCATGCATTGGATGATAACTCATCGGGTATACCGTAAGTTGCAAATGTTTGTCGCAAGACGTCAATCAATCCTAGGGCTCCATCTTTAGCTCTTTTGACTATGGGCCAGTTGGAATATCTATCCACAATGACAAGATAGTTGCAGTCTTGGTAGTGACAGTAATCTGCACAGATACATTAGAAAGGGTATTCCGCGAGGGTTGGTGGTGTGGGGGGAAGCACCGACTGTGATGGGGCCATTCTGTTGCAGGGTGAGCAATTGGTGCGAGTGCATGGCTTGGATGTCCTGTGTGATGCCAGGCCAAAAGATTGATGCTTCGGCTTTCGAAATCATATTTGCTGTGCCTTGGTGGGAAGCGTAGAGAGCAGATAGGCATGCAGGTCTCAAGGAGGGTGGGATAACGATCCTGTTATTGTATATCACAACGCCGTCGCTGCTGTAGAGGTGGTTTCTGTGTTGGTGTATTCTTTGATGGATTGTGGTAGGTCGCTTTTGAGTGCAGGAATACCGTCTTCGATGGTGTACATCAAGAGGAGCATGTTGTCATCAGACGATGTAGCCATTTGAACTTGCTCCCAATTCACAGTATGTGTGGAGGAGTGGAGTGTGAAGAGGAGGGTCTCTTGCAGTCGGTGTTCCGTCAGATATGAGTGTAGTTGGTCATCGGTGTTGATGCCAGCGATTAGTTGGGTAGGGATATGGAGAGGAGGTGTATGGGCGATACCACTGCTATCTTCGATGCTGTGGATATCATCTTGGAGGCCCATTTTTGGTGGATGTGGATCACCTGTGGGGTATCTCGAGAGGGTATCAGGGGCTCTGTGCTTGATGCCGGGAATGTGTATCATTTTGAAATGGTATCGGAGGGTTTTTTCTTTGAGGTTGCGCAGTCTAGTGTTGGATATGTTATCCATGGATCGAGATCTTCAGGAGAAGTTTATGGTCCACTGCGATAGTTAGGTTTTTGCACCCAAGGATAAAGTGTCTCGCTTTGTCTAGGGCATCTGTCACTGCTAGTGCTTTGCCTTCAACTGGGGCATACCGGGATTCGGCAGCGTCGGTGAATCTGCTCCCAACTAGGGTGATCTTCCACCCTTGTTTACAGCAAAACAGGTCAGTAGATGGGCAGGAGCAGTGTTTTTGAAACAGCCAGTAACCTATGCCATGTTTCGACCAATCGGTAGCCAAACATGTAGGTTTCGTTTTGTCGAAGATTTTAACTCCATTGTGGAATTATGGTCAATTGACTTGTCAAAGGCTTGTTGCAGATCGTCGTCCCAGTGAAACTTATTGCTAGGCTTGAGCAGTTCTCAGAAGGGCAGCATTGTGTCATTCATACTAAAAGCGTATGATACCTGGTTGATCAAACCGAACCAAGCTGTGAGGTTCTGTGGAGTGGGGAAGTCGGAGATAGCTACTTCTTGCATGATCGCACTGTATCTTTCGTGATTTCAAAGCCAGCGAATTCAACCTCGTCTTGGGCAAACCTAAATTTCTCTGGGATGAGGGTGATGCCATTTCTGCCACAAAGGTCTAGCCAGTTGCACGCTTGAAAGAAGCTCTCTTCAATAGTATCAGACCACAGGAGGGCGTCATCCACACACTTGGTGTGATTGGGTATAGAGGAGGCGATTTCGTCATATCTCCTGGTGTAGCCATCTCCCGAGGAGATGTAGCCTTGTGGGGCTGTGCGGTATCTGTAGCGACCCTAAGGTGTGATAAAGGTTGTATAGTGTCGATCTTCAGGGTGGAGGGGTACACTGTGATATCCATTCCATGCATCGAATACAGATTTTTTCTTCCCCTGGGGGATGGATCTTGCTTGGTGGTAAGGTGATTGAGTATGGTGAGTTTCTCTGGTTGCATGGATATTGAGGGGTTCGTCTTGGCTTGCCATTTTTCTTAGCGCAGATTACCATGCGGTGGCACCATGTGACTGGTTCTCCCATGGGTACCGGTTCGAGGACGCCTATATAGTCTCACATCTCGATCTAAATCAGCTTTGACCTCGTCTTGCCAATGAAGGGGCACAGGGATAGGTGAGTGATGAGCCGTAGGGGTTGCCTGGGTGTCGATTAGTAGTCGCATTGGTGGACCGTCTATCATGGGCAGGGTTTGGTGTTCACAGACGTTGAATGTGCTAAATCTGTAATAGTCCAGGAGGTATTGCTGGAGCGACTCTCTGTTGGCCTCTGTGGCTGAGAATGGCACGGAGGTAGGGCGTGGTGGTGGCTTGGTCCTTCTGGGGCATCGACATTCTTCTTGGTGTGAGGTGGTGGCAGCACTGATGGAATCGCGTTCCCGAATCTCACATTCTTCTTGGTGTGATGCACTGATGGGATCGCCTTTGCTGGGAACATGTGTGGGATTATTCCCAGATCCGCGCATCCCTCTCTGCTCAGGAACAATTTGTCGGTACAATTAGTAACGTAAACCATTTGCCTGGTTGATTTCTCTTCTCCCTTGCTGTTTTTTCCAGAGAACCGCAGTATTATGGCACCTCTTTGTATGTTGTGGTTGTCCGCTGCGTGCATCTTGAGGTCAACAGGGATTAGGTCTTTGGTAGAAGTTTCTTAACCACTTGGAGGCCTGCCAAGCAACTCTGACAGCCTGTGTCGGCCATTGCACTAACAATGATCGCTTGGGTGGTATGCTGAGTTTGTATCCGAGTTGTATATATATAGTCCTCTGACTCAATACTTATTTGCAGTCTGACGTATATGGTTGAGGTTTGGAACGTTTCCTGAGCCATTCTCCTGTGGGTTGGTTAAATACATGGTGGTCTTGCACAGGATTAAAATTCCTGCTACAGTGCAAGCCTTAAAATCTGCATCTTTCCTGCAAACGTACTGACAAAGGATAGTGCAAATTTCCTGTACAATTTCCTTAATTTACCAATCCTGAAGAAGTTCAAGACATGTGTAGGACTCGGTTAGACAGCTTATTATTGTTGTATTGTCAATATCTTTTAACTCTGAATGCCATTATATTCCCAAATGAAACCAATCTTTGCGAGCATTCTTCAGCTTCTCACAATTTGTTAAAGTCCTTTAATTGTGTCAAAACAATCGGATTAGAGACGACCGTTTTGTTATTACTTTTGTCACAATTAGTTTATGCTTGGATGCTCCTCATCTGATGATTCTATGCACACATAACAATTTGCCATTTTTAGAAATGTTATAGCAGGCTGAATAACACATGATAATTGAGTAGTTAAACCCCACCTCCTTGCAATGCTATGATACAGACCGGTCAGTATCATAGCAACTGGTTGGACTTTAACTACCACAAACTCACACATAGTAAATTGTCCCCAGCAATATACCTCACTCGGGGTGAGTAGTTAAACCCCACCTCCTTGCAATGCTATATGATACAGACCGGATCGGTATCATCGCAACTGGGTGGAGTTTAACTACCATAAACTCAGAATACCTAAACGTTCCATACCTGAACTAAAAAGAGTAGACAACATGTTATAGAAAAGTATCAAGAAAGCACCGCGGTTGCTGATGCCTTGGTGGATGTATCGAAGCTGCCTAACATAAGATATAGCTATCACATGATATCATGATGAACATTTTTGCATATCAAAGGGTGGGAAATCATTGACTACGATTTCGATTGTTGCTAAACGAATTAAAGATTTGTTAGAGCATATAGACCAATCAGATCGTTGCAATGTTTTGCAGCACTAATCAGATTGCTCCAGCCCTTCCCTTGCAGCAAGCTGAGCTCTGCGGTTAGAGGTGTGACTAATACCTGGATAGTACAGTACAAATCCAGATGAGAGGAGGTACTGTGCCGCTAGCGACTGTCAGCAGCTCAGACATTACTTAGCAGATTGCAGACAAACTGGATTTTTTAAAGGCCATTGTCAATCCAATAATTAAGAAATGCATGGACATTTGAGGCGGCCTGGAAGTTGAGGTATAATTATAGTGTCTGCTATCAGCCTGATTGTCACTGCACACTTATAGCTTACTATCTTCTATATACACAAGCAACTACAGGCTACACCAGATCCATATGAACAATCATCGATTAACCACACGTTAGATATAATTATATAGAGATCATTATATTATTACGTATATAACTTTCCCGGGTTTTCGTGGGAGTTAAAGAGAGATACACAGATGGTCCCAGAGCCACTATGTAGACGCCATTGTAAAACATTACATGAATCGCTTCCGAATCTAATCCCTCTTCCTCTTCTATCTGTGATTCTAGTAACGTACTCTAGTCTATATATGCTTGCATGCACACACCCCAGGAGCATGAAGGTCAAGCAAAGATCCTATCTGAAGACCCCACCATCCAAAGAACTGGCCAAACTGGAGGTGGAAGCTAAGTGAGTAATCACTCTTCATTCTAGCAATGCATTTCTATATCAGCTTTGATCCCCAGTAGTACTATCCATGTCTCGTTCTGAGGAGGATCTGAGGGCTGCTCTACCTCACTACTTAAGTTGTTAGTGGATATTGCCATATAATATCCTGTATCTCAAACAGTTTAATACCCCCCCCCCCCTCCCCTGTTGTCCCAAGTGATTCGCTATAGAAACGGGTGTGTTTACACTACGCTGTTCCAACACTGGCAAAATTAAAACTTGCACAAACACTAAAATAGTTACCTGTGATACTATCAGCCAAATTGGTGAGATGCACTGTTGGCTTTTTGAGAGCGTCTGACAGGAGACTCCATGTTACATGTTGTGTACCCAGGAGCTTAGCCAACATTTCACGCAAGCACGACATACTGTCTTGATGATACTGGATATTGATGTTGGTGAGAACAAGATGAGTTAGACCTAGAGCCAATCCCAGATTGAACCAGTGAGGGCTTGCATTTTCAAGTTTCTCATAAACATGTTGTAGATCGTTAATTGTCAAAGCCTGTACAAAAGTACCAACCAACAGGGTTTTATTTGGTGGGGATTGCCCCCTCGGAAGTATACCTTCTAGAGAAAAATCAATGGGAATATGATTAAGGAGTTCTGTTGAGCAATACTTAACACGGCCGGTATAGTAGTGAATTCCTGGGGGGCATGCCACAAACCCTTTAGATACATGTCATCACACCCCCTAATATCATACACGTACACCATTTTCTCCCCTCGCCAAAATGTCAATATGACAGGTACGTATATAATTTAGAGTACTGCCTACCTTGTGCATGCGAACGTGAGGAAATTTCTCAGGGATTTCTTGATCGAGTTGTTGGTCCCTTTTCTTACACACATCTACTGTAACAGAGGGAAATTCACCTGCAGGAAAGAAAACATAGTAAATGCATTAAATTTTAATCAAGCCTGGGAAAAATATACTAACTTTCAAACTAGAAATAACCTGTTGACTATTGCAAGAGACAATTTGTCTGAGGGAAAAGTAGTGAGCTAACATTTTTCCATCATCCCTAATTGAAGAACGATACTCACTCGTTGAGCAGGTGTTCGTATACAGTATGGAATGACAGATCAGAGAACACACTTAATCATATAATTATCCAGCTGCACTAACAAATAGTCAGCATGGTGCGTATAATTATATGTGTGTCTAACTGTGGTGTCGATCAGAAGTATATTTCAATGATATATACGGATGTCTCGATTCCAAGCCCTTAGTACGTATTATAAGGTCAATCCCTGGGGCCTGTAATCTAACAAAAACTACCGCAACACCAATAGGAAGGAACGTAATAATTATTATGACATGCACCAAAGAACACAAATTGTTCGAGTATCCTTTTTAGTCAAAATAATCAGATTGTAGGTTATAATTGTTGGATGCTCCTCTGATGATGATGATCCTATTCACCATAATTATAGCAATGCAATTAGGGCTGAATAATACATGATGCATGACAAATTGCCAGCTAAAAAAAATTTTGACCCATGCATGCAGTGAATTCCAGTCTTATCGTGCTGAACATGCAAAAGTATTTAATCATTAGTGTTTTGGGAACTTTCACATAGTAAATTGCCCCCGGACACATAATTATTACTCCAAAGCAGGGTGTCCCCTGGTCACCGGACACATTACTCCGGAGTAGCTTGTCCCCCCAGGTGCAACCCTGTATATAGCTTACACTATTATGCGTCTTGATAATTATTATGCATGCAGGTCAACATGCACGTATACCCTATACTCATGTATGCACCCACCTGGCTCCATAGAAGAAAGACGATCATGAGCAACATCCTGCACATAATTATATTAAGTAAAGTAATATTTTATATAGTGTTTTCACAAAAACACGACAAATTGTGTAAGCAGCCGAGAGTTAGACTTCGAAGAGTGCTCTAGTTACGGTCACGGGTACCAGTATAGTTACTATATAATAATTATTATAGTTATTATAGGAGGACTTAATCACATAATTTTATAAGTAGAAATCTTATAGTAACTGATAGAGAAGATTGGGACACAAGATATTTATTATGTATATCAGGAGCAAATAAGTGCAAGCTGCTAACATTAATTTATTGTACTCAGCACATTACAAACAAGGAAATGTGGTTAAACGATAGTGAGTCCACAATACTATCATATAGGTGATATAGTACAACCATTAATTTTGATGTCTGACCACAATAAAGAAAACTAACCTTTGGGAACCATGTACTCATTCGATGGGTTAGTTGCACAGCAATTTTGCAGCTCTTACACTTTAAGTCCCTGACGTTTTCCAGATTAAACAATGCAAATGATTCGTTTCCCATTCTTTTCTCACAATGAGGACATTTAAAAGCAAAATTGTAGCTCTGTGTCAGCTGAAATAGAGAATTCTGTCTCATTCTATATATTACACCATTGATAGATTTTTGTAGTATGTCTTTAATTAGTAGGCAACATTTGGTGATCTCTTCGTCTCGAACAGCACCTGGGGCTCGTGATACTCGAAACTCACAGTACTTGGCTCGGGAAATCAGCGCAATGTTATACCGTCCTCGAAATCGAAATGTTATTTTATTTTTGTACATCAGTTCATTTTGCTCTTTACCAAGTAAATCCAAATCCTTCTTGTTAGTATTTAGCAAATTAGCAACTAGGGCAGGAAAAAACCCCAATGGCACAAAACCAGTTTTAAAGCAGATGCAAAGCGGCGTTGGATCTTTTTCATAATCTGCACCATCTGGAGGCTTGTTCAACACCTCACTATTGGCTGTTTGAAGTACTGCTGGAAGAAAATACCCATCAATTGAATCCACAACTATTGGAACAGCTATGTTTAGATACTCTAACAAGGGTAGTAGGTCTTTAATAGGTAAACGATTTCCTTGAGTAACGTTGGCCTCAATGTTGTGATCTTTATGACAAAAGAAGCCCTTTTGTTTGAAGCGATGGACCTCAGACGGTCCAATTTTTCTTTTCGGTGGATCATAAATATTAAAAATGAGCTCACTAATAGAAGTGAAAACAGCTTGAGGATCACAGATGACGATATCTTTGAGCTTTTCATCTGCCTGAAAGTACATCACTTGCCCAATGTACTTGTGAAGGAATCTAAGAGCTACTTTAACAGTATCTTCGTTCATTTTAAAAAATTTGCCGATTTCAACACAGTCTGTAAATTCTATAACTTTCCTCTTCTTTTTCTGAGCAAGAATCTTCAAGCAAATGCTAAACATCAACCACCGTGCAGGGATTTTATATTTACGGAATCTGCTTTCAATTAGGTCTGTAATAATTTGTCTATATTTATCGACTTCAGGTTTGCCCCCAGATTTATTATTAATTGGAAAAAGAACTTCAAGATCATTCTTATGATACTCAATTAGATCGTCCTTATAGAAAGAAGTGGTTTCCAGCTTAGCATGAAGTTGCTTATTAGTTTCCTTTACCTTCTCTTCAGCTTTCTCTTCACCTTTTTTATCACAAGATGTGAGGTCATCTGCATAGGTTCCCATAATCAATACAAGTGAGTTGATTTTCTTACTATCGGCTGGGGCTATATACTTTTCTACCTCCTCATCCAAGTGACCAAAGCATGCAATGCATGAGAGAGCAGTGAAAATAACTTCTTCTGGTGTATATTTGAAATTCTCACAGATAGAAGCTTTTTTATCGTTTTGAAATTTGCATTTTGTATCCTGTGGAGTTTGCAATTCCCAAAGAAGTTTCATGAACACAAGATACATTGCGGGCCCAATTGTCAAGGATGGTAACAATTCCAAGAAAGCAGGCTGGCCACCCACATCAACTATGTTGATTATAGCATGTAGTGATTCTACATTATCATTGGGAGAATTGCTCAATTTAGTACGTAGCTCCTCAAATTCTTTGTAAGTTTGATCAATCTCGCTTTGAGGTAAATTCTGAAGTTCTGGACAAGAGCTAGCAGTAGGTGGTTGCTCAAAGACTGAATAAGTAGTGCTCTGAGAACTTTCATTCGTAGAAACAGCAGCTATATCTGCAGTATCAGATGTATGATTAGGAGGCACAGAATCACTGCTATGATCAGACGTAGACAGAGTCTTTTCTGGTTTTTCAGCAGTAGCCATTTTGCTTGCTTTTCTAGATTTAGTCTGAGAGGTTAGAAGGGACACGAGTGCGCTCAATTCCTTACCTATGTCTGATTCACCAAATATTTCCCAACTTCGTTCAGTTGACAGGGCTACTGATTCGTGATTATAGACTAGGAACGCCTCTTTATATTCTGAAAGGCCAGTGCTTCTAGGCGGTTGCTTGTCAGGATCTTCGCTGATATCCCATTTCATTATCCCAAGCAATCTACGAACAAATGTTGACTTTCCTATTTGCCCTGGTCCAATAGCCAGCATTTTGAGATAAAACAATAGGATAATGTCACCGTTTTTTATCGCTTCTTCATAGATTTTATCATCCTCTATCCCTGCACACAAAAAATAATTTTCTGGGTGTGTTACTGGTCAAGTGAGTTGATTGGATATGGCTTATGAATGAACTTGTGTGAACAACAATTATACCTCGAGGCGTAGCCGCACGAGGAATACGGTAAAGCTGACTGTGTGTGTGTGCATGTGTGTGTATTCAGTTGTAACCGCTCAACGGTTGCATGCGCCGAAAACTAACAGCCTCTATAGACCGCCAATCCTTCTCTCTTCAATTTATGATTATACGACATGCAAATTAACAGTTTGTTTAATGACCCGGCTATTCCAGCACAAAATTAAAGGGAAAGTTAGGTTAGCCCCAACACTAAAAAGACCCAAACAAGATAATGTGAGTATTGGTTATTTAAGAAATTTGATGGCAAAAAAACAAGTTGCAGGTGTCATACAGAATTTTGAAGTAGGGGGGAAATAACGGAGAGATGCGAAGCATGCCCCCCTATAGAAATTGTTTGCCTCTAAGGTGAATTTTGGTGGGTTTCGGGGTTGCCTTTGCTCATTTTGTAGGGTCATATTCGGGTCCAGATAATAATTGTCACTAAATGAAAAAAGTGCTCTAGGAGAACTTTAATGCCCGTCGTCACTAAATCTCTCCTATAATAGAGAGGAGCTTAATGACTGAGGGACTAAATCTCTCCTATAATAATATGGGAGATTCTTAATATCTGCAGGGCACTACTACTCTCCTATATTACTTTAGGAAGGATGCAATGCCCAAACCTTTCCTATTATAGTAGGTTTAACTATAGGAATGATTTGGTGTGCCCAGCACTAAATCTCTCACATAATAATATGCACAATGCTAATAATGTCTGAGGGTACTAAGTCTCTCCTATAACAATATGAGATATGCTTAATGCTTGAGGGCACTAATTTTTTCCTGCAGAACAACAAAAACATGGGAGATATAGCCCACCAAAAGGTGCAAAAGGCTCTGTTGTGTCTTGGACAGAGGCAATCGGAGAGTGTCTTCGATGGCATTTAATACATACCGTAGTATAAAGTAGGTTGTTGCTACTCTTGGTTTTTACATTCATGTCAACAGCCGAGGGTTAGCACTTCAGTGCTCTAGTTTCTAAGTACCTGGCATGGACATTAGGAACTATGTGTCTAGTAAAGAAGTTACTGCATAGATGCCAGTGACAGTGACAGTGCTATATAGTGACAATAAAAGTGAAATGCCTGATCAATGAAAGCACCGCGGGTGCTAATGCCCCGATAGGTGGAGGCTTTATAGCAATGAAGCTACAATACTAGTACTAGCAGACTATTATTAAATACACACCTGTGTACAGTTACAATTCTTACATTACTCTTTAAGATTTTTTCACTTTGTACACTTTTTCCGATCTATACATGCGTGTACGTAAACTATCTGTGCTCAATTTAGAATTATAGCAGCATGTGGCGTTGCTACTTTTACCACCTTAACCAAAATTTTGCTGCAGATCGAGTAAGGGTTCTACTGAAGTTTTACTGCACCGCTGCAACTTTTGCTGCTTTGTTTTACCTATACGGAGCGCTCATCTTTTTATAATTTTACTGCTTACGTGCTGTCAACCTTTGTTGCAGGTCAGTTGATAAATATGATGTTTGCAAAGTCTGGCCAAAGATTATTTGGAGCTCTTCATATGTCACATTACTTGTTCCACTATCAAGCTCAATATCCAGTTTATCAATTTGCATTGATGTCAATATTGTATGAAGAAGTTTGGACTCTTCGGCTTCAATTTTGGTTCCATCTGCATAAGTGAAGATAACATCAATACACTATACTTGACACCCGTACAATTAATACCTAATTTACCAACTGTAAGTCTTGCCGAAGTTGAAGATATGTGCACACCCGAATGATGTTTGTTAGTGACAATACACTTGTAACTTCCACAGTGTTTAGACAAGGGCTTCAAAACAACCAGTTTATTTGACGTTGCTCCTCTGTAGTCAGGATTATCATCTGGTATACTCTGATCATTTAAGCACCAGTTGTATGAGAACTGTCCTGAAGACGTCACAATGGAGAATGTAGCTTCCTCACCGACCTTAGTGTGCACATCCTTGAGATCTTGTACAAGTGCTGCAGGCATGTGGGATACATGTAAAACATACGCAAAATGTACTTAAACGTATATAATTATACTGAAAAGAGGACCTGATGGCATCAAGGATTGTCTTACATTGTGATTCAAGTGCTGTCAAAGGGGAGGGAGGGTATTCCAGTAGAGAAGTAGAAAAACATCCACGATCAATTTGTTGAGCAACAGTCTGCACATGCAATAATTAAAGAGTACAATTACAGCGTGGCAGAATTGGACATATACAATCTTGTACCACGATGTGCTCTGACACTAAGGAATATCCATTGAAACTCTCAGGATACTCCAGGGTACAAATCCCATGTACCCTAGGGTACATTGGCTGTGGTCAGCCTAAAGCCTACCCTCCACCTTAAAGGAGCTTCTCTTTTATAGAAGATCAATTCTTCAGTATCCTATCAGATTCACTAAAACTACCGGACCACATTGGAACTGGGTTGTGAATGTGGTTAAGTGCAAGCACACGCACACAAAATGTGCACAGTGCATGCACGGCAGGGGTCAAAGAGTGTTTACTACTACTCAGTTATAAATGGGTTGGATAACAGCTTCTAATTGCAATACGTGTTCATAGTATACAAGCTACCTGTACCATGGATATCTGTGTGTGTATGTGTACTACCTCGTGCAGTTGTATGCTCTCGGTAGTACAAATCCAATACACCCTTGATATCCATGGTACAATTAACTATTACATGTACATGTACTTTTCTTACCTGCATGAGGCGTTCTAAAGCGCATGCGCAGCCTGCATGGACCCGAGACTATTTTTAGTGGTCGAACAGTAATAATTTATGAATGTTTTATAACACTGACAATACAGTAGACTCTCGTTAATTCGTTCACTTTTGGGACAGTGCAGCTTGGCCGGAATAGTATTTCAAAAAATAGCTGTGGCTAAAAAACGATCTTACCTGACTAATTTTGCAGTTCTGTCTCGAGGATAATGAAGGATAATGAATCATTCTGCTCTCTAATTAAGTGTATATCTGCCAAACCACACCCAAAACGTCATATCCGGCCGTAATAACGTACATTGAAAACTTAGTTTGGGGCAGCCAGTACTGGCCAGTATACGGAATAGAGAGAGCTGCATTTCAGGGTGATTTTTGTGCAGTAAACATCTAGCTAGCAATCCGTGCCAAACCAAATGGCCGGTATATCGAGGTGGTCGTACTTCAGAGAGCCGGAGTAGTGAGTATATAAGCAGTTACATAGACACATAATTTTTGAGAATAAAAACTTAAAGTGATACTGTCACTCCAATTTTTAGGACATCTGTTCCTTCAGATGTTCTACAGTGCATGTCTCTATATACATACTGCATGTATATAGTTCTTTGATCAGTCTTGAGATAGGCCTGACCATGCATCCTCTCCGCCCATCTAATTATGCACGTAACGCTGAGTTTACACAACTTCCCACCGGCAGTTTCATGTTCACGGTGTTGTCACAAACACTTGACTGCAAGTTCACCTGACCCCATACGAATTGGGGAGGGCATGGCCAGACTATTTGGGATTGCAAGTACAAGTTAGATAGTAAAAGCAGTTGCTACAAGGCATGCTTTTGTCAACTATAACATTTAGAGAGTCCGTTATAAGAGGTTCCACTGTATATGGATGTGCATGAACGAACCAAAAAACCAAATTAATGCTGGTGGCAACATACATACACTAGTGCTCCATGTAGTTAATACCTCTTTCTCTTGATGACGAACTTATTCCTTGTATAGTAGAACCTCGCTAATCCAGATCCCTTTAGTCCGAAACCAGGCTTGCAAATCCAGACAATATGGCAAAAGGAGGGGCTACTGCGCATGCACACTCTAACTAACTTTTTTTTTGCTGAATCAGCAATAATTTTACAACGGATATATACTGGCAAAAAAACAAAGAGAGCTCACAGGACTTGGAGAGAAAGTTGAGATAAAAGACTATTCTAGCTAGCAGCTTCCCTTCTGGCCAACATTCATATCATAATACATGATTGTACATGTGTAATATTCCACTCAAAGCACTCATTCGATCCAACACTGATGCCTGTTAGATGCATTAAATATGAGTGCTAAACTGAACACTGACAACCTCCTGACCCTCAGTCTCACTGCAAAAGAGCAAAGAAGTTATACCAGAGAGCATCAGAAAACATGAAAAGAGACTGATAAACATTGCATTGCATGATCAGAAGTGTGTAAATTATTGTTTTTCTTGCTCTCTCACTGCTGAAAAGCGTTTCATTCCAATTAAGAATCACTTCCTAGTGTGCAATAACAAGTGTGCAATAATACTTCCGGGTGAGCGATATGGAAAATTGTACAGAGGAAAAACTATGCCATATAGACTAGGATCTACAACTGTAGCAACACAGACCGTGCTCTATTATTCTGTGGTTGGCATTTTTGGAACGGTTTGGTAGTTAGAGCACGGTTGGTGGTGAAAATGATTGATTTTTAAGTCATAGAACTTTATAATAAATAGCTACAACTGCTCCATGGTTGCAATGCGAGTACAGCTAAGTGATTCTATAAAGCTTCTAGCAATGGGGCTATCTGGCAAACAAAGGCTTTGTTCTCGAGTAAAGGTTAGTTTTGCTTACCAGTACATTGAAGGCCAATACTGCGCAGTCTCTCTAGAATCAAATCTGTTCGTAGAAGGTTGCTATTCTACTTAGTAGTTAGCTCTATACTAGAGCGATAGCTATTGGTATAGCTGCAAGAAGCTGCAAACTACAAACCAGTTAATGCACAGTTTTACGCTCGTGCTCTATGGATATTATTGGCCTCATGGAAGTTCAAGAAGCTCATGTAGCTCGAGGCGAAGCTGAGTGCTACATGATGCTTTGAGATAGCACTCGCAATCGTGCATTAACTAGTACATATCTGTACACTTGGTGATGAGTCGCTCCTGTGCAATTTGAATGTAAAACACTAATGTCAGCACTTATTAAAAAGCATTATAAAGTCCAATGGTGGTGTAGAGTTCAATCTAAGACTGAGTACATTTTTGTCACTTTCTGTAGTGCTTGTTGTCGACCCGATCCCTTTGCCTCTGCTCTTCTTTATCCATGTTTCACTGATTAGCTCCAGTTCGCCGTTTTCGAAATTCCCTGGCCTGTTCCCTTCACCTTGCCAGCCTCTGTTCCGCCGTTTCATTAATAGCTCCTGCTTGCTGTCGAACTTCTCTTATAGACTTGTCAGTTGATGGTTTCTTTGGTCCCTGTTAAGCTTCAGTTTCATTTAACGGTTCTATCTATGGTTTCATCCATACTTAACTTGTTACTTGCCCGCTTTAATTGCTTGTTCAAATGTAAGTGACCGTCCTGACCGTCCAAAATGCAGCAATCATCGCGCTAAAAAGCTTGAAATGTCAGACAACCAGTAAGTCTCTGTACTACTTGCTACTATTTTGGGACGAGCCTTAGGGCTTGCCCTAATAACCCGCAGCTGGCTGCGGCGGCCCCGGGTTAACAAACCAACAGACTACATGTACTATAACTCGGGGCCACCCACAGGCCTTGGGTTAATAACTTATATTCTTCGCCTGTATATATTCATTCAAGATATTTTTCTGCATAGAGTCAGGGTTTACGGTATCTGTACATTTTATGGGCAATAACTAGACGGGGGTCACCGCCCTTGACCGTTGTACAGAAGGAGGACGGGACCCAAGCTTATCTACAGTTTTATTCTACCAATGAAATTCCACCGGCTCCATCCAATCAGATTGCAGTATTTGATCACACCCACTTAACTTTACCACGTGTGAATTTTGCACACGCTAAATTGACCGAGAGGCATGGCCAACACCAGTGATATTCATCGCTATTGGCTAACACCCACTTAAAAATAATGAGATTCATAATACTATTGCATAACAGGCCAGAACAAAACTGTATATAGGCTTGGTTCCTGAAGGAGGACGGCGACGCCCGTCTAGGCAATACTAGTGACGTGGGTAGAAGCCTATAGAAACTCTTAGTTTTCGTCGCATTGCAATCGTTGAGCAGTTACAGCTGGAATACGCACATGCACGTACAGACAACAGACACAGAGGAGGTCGGACACCACTTGACCTTTCTGATAATTACGACCTTTTAATAAATCTTTTTACTACCCATGCTCTGCTAGATCTGCCCAACTAGTACAGTAGTGGCCGTGGCAACCACTCGAGGCAACACTAGATCTAGACTATGGAGACGACACACAGTAGCCTAGCCCAGCCTCTGATGTTATAGTTCTGTCAGTTCCTCTAACCACCTGTTAACCTGGTCCTCACTATATCATCACTAGTCTACAGTCAGATTATATAGCACACAACAGGGAAATAGAGAAACATGCAAACAGACAGGAAATGAACTCTATATAGCTTGGGAGTACCGAGGAACAGAGACTCTAAAGCTAGAAGATCGAGAGGCTAGGCTACTATGGTATAATCTCCAAAGTCTAGATCTAGTGTTGCCTCGGCCATTAGTTGGGCGGGCGGATCTAGCAGAGCGTGGGTAATTGGGTATAGTAGAAAATTTAATTAAAAATGTTCTCCAATTGTCATAATTAGCAGAAAGGTCAAGTGGTGTCCGACTCCTTACCGTATCCTTCCTGCGGCTACACCTCGAGTCATAAAATTAACTGGCTGATACAGGATCAGGACAGTTGACGTTGGAAGTGTAGTGTACGTACAGGCTCTCCTTTTTCTGTTCTTTATCACAATCGTTCAATAAGATAAAATACTATACTAATCGTTCAATGAGATAAAATAATACGGTATTAATTGGAGGAATAAAGAAAGAAATAGACGTAGAGTTAGGAAAAAGGAGATCCTGTATCAGGAAGTCGCGTAAGGGTAGAAGTGGTAGAAGCGTGAAAATGAGCGTGGGTGGGTATGCAGTGCTAGAGATGTTGGACTGCCCACGTAGAGATCTATGACTAATAAAACTTTGCCTGCAGCAAGCTAGCAGGACATGGACTTGGAACTGGAAGTTTGCAAGCACTAGCTAGCTAGCTAGACCACCTTAGGCTTAGCTAGATCTACTAGATTGTGTGATCTATCAGACTATCACCTTTCTTGTGTCTTTCTAAATGCTAGATCAGAATAGCTTAGTCATCATTATCATCTAGCAGGTATAGCTACTCAGAGCTGGCCACGCTGGTTCCCTAATCTGGCTTGCAGCACAGCTTAGTACAGTCTTATTAACTCTGAATGCGTGGGAGAATACGTCACGATTGTGGGCTATTATATATTATATATATTGCCCACGTTCATAAAAATCCTTGTGGATCATGCGATTTCTCAAACCAGGCCTTACTTTTTCTTAACTGTATACCCATTTTTTTCTTTGCTGCCTCACTTTGTCTATTCTTTTTTTGCTACCTTCTATTTATGATTTATGGATGAATAATGACAACAGCAAGAAAAAGTAAGGCCTGGGAACGAGGCTACCATATATTGGTCCTACAATATGCCATACACTGTCTTATAAATAGAAAAATTACGGACAACCCTAGACACAGCTCCATCTCTTCCTTTCTTCTAGACAATATAAGCCAGTATCTGCAGCGTATAAGATTGGCATGGACCAACGAGCGGCTTGACACAAATTGGTGCTGAAAAACAGACCCACCCTACTACGGCTGCTGCAAAAACAGCTCCACCCACCACGTCTGCTCGACGGCCTACCTCACAACCAAGCTAAAGAAGCTCGCCTCTACCATTTGTATCTATACCTGCTGCCAAGCCCACAGCAGAAGAGCCGCTTCTAGATGCTTATATAGTGCAAAGCAGAATTGAAGGACCTCTAATAAGCCGGCCATGCATGTGCATCATGCATGAGCACTAGACACAGAATCTTCGAACTTTGAACAATTTTAAAACGTGCATGGTTGCCAAGAAGAAATTCCAGCAGTGCATGCTGAACATTAACAGTGTCCTGCATGTTATTATGTTATTCTAATCAGGGGCGTTTCGAGATTGAAGCAAGGGGGTGCTCAAGAGCACAGAAAAAATGGGGCCGCGAACTATGCGCGCGTGATTTTATGCCCCTGCAATTATTGCGGTGCGTCTTTTACATGCATAGCGTGATAATAAGAGTATCAAGACATAATTATTAGCTAGCTAGAGTCGGTCGTCTTGTAGGATCTCCATGCACTATTCTCCTGGGGCACATCCTAGCAAACTGGTCAATCACTGCAATGGGGGTGTCCATTCAGTCTAGTGTTAGCCATTAAGATTAGTTTCATGGTTGTCTGGGAGGACAGAGGGGTGCTCAAGCCCCCGAATCCCCCCACTGCTAATGACAGAGGGGCGTTTTGTGGGTTATATTATAACTTTGTGGTTAGTGGATTATGCTGCATATTGCACTTAGCAACAACGTAGCAACGGGGTATACATATCTATACATAGGCCAGAATCAGGTAGTACGATTATTTGCCTCGCTTCCCGCTCGGCAAATAATTATGTCACCTGGGTTATGCTCAGTTTAATAACATACAGGAACGAGGTCACTTTAGTTTACTGTCAAGTTGATGTTGCTTATACTATATACTTACTGTTATAGTAGCAAATTGTGTCACCGCTGGTGTATATTGATCACTCATTCTTATCTTCTTACATACAGGTTCCATTACAGGGGACAATACGCCTGAGGTGGAAAATACAGGAGTATCTTCCAGACTTGAATTTGATTCACTTTTAGAGTGCTGCTGTACTCCAGGTATCTGTGGTCGTATGTAAAAACCAACAATGGTAATAATTATAGACTGACTCAGAGCTTAAAACATTTCACGTACAAGTGCATGTTGTAGTTTTTCTGTACAAAGATCAAAGGAAAAACTATGCTAATGAAAGCACCACAGGTGTTGATGCCTCGGTGGAGATGCCAAAGCTACATAACATAAAGCTACTAATAGCTTTTATACACATGATAATTTTGCTGCATGCAAAAACTCAGAGAGTGGGTAATAATCGACCATGATTGTTGTCAAAAACCAAAAGTTCAAGTCAAAAATTAATGGCTGCATTAGCAGAGCTTGCAGCTCTCTTCTCACTCTTGCAGCTACCAATAGCTAGTGTTCTAGTGCAGAGCTAACTACTAAGTAGAGTAGCAACACTCGGTAACAAGTTTGGCTACGTGCTCTTCTGAAAAGGCTGCAATGGCATTCCAAGTAAGCAAAACTAGGCATAACTCGAGAACGAAGTATTATTTTGCAAATCCACGAATTAAAATCCAAGTAAACATGACTAGAAGCCTATAGAAACTCTTGATTCATCCTTGAGCAGCTGTAGCAGTCTACACACACAGACACACAAACACACTACCGTAAACCTCGCTTGTGCATGCGCACCGAGGCATAACAAATGCCATAGACTTGGATCAACAACTGTAGTAACCACAGACCAGTGCTCTATTATTCTGTGGTTGGCATTTTTGGAACAGTTTGGTAGTGAGAGCACGGCTGGTGGTCAAAATAATTGATTTTTAAGCCATAGAATTTTATAATAGCTACAACTGCTCCATGGTTGCAATGAGAGTACAAGCTAAGTGATTCTATAAGCTTCTAGCAATGCTATCTTGCTAACAAGGCTTTATTCTCGAGTATAAAGGCTAGTTTTACTTACCAGTATGTTGAAGGCCATTGCAGTCTCTCCTGAATCAGGAATAGCAAAATCTTTTCGTAGAAGGTTGCTATTCTACTTAGTAGTTAGCTCTATACTAGAGCCGATATAGCTATTGGTAGCTGCAAGAAGTTAAACTACAAAACAGTTAATGCACTGTTTTACATACATTAACTAGTACATAATTATGATCATTACCTCAGAGCTTGCAGTCGGAGGAAGAGAAATGGAAGTACTTTGATGATCTCTCTGAAATGGTTTTATCCCGTCTATATCTTCGACATTATCTTTGTGACCATAACGAAACAACATTTCGGAGCATGAATCGTGATTTGTGCGCCTGGCTTCATGAAGCATTGTTCTCTTCTTAGAATCAGTGAATACAGAATTTATATCAATTTTATTCTCTCTCAATAGCTCAAGCACACTTTGGAAGCCAGCCAGCTTATATCGGTGGTCGCGCTGCATGCAATTCATCAGATAATGGAAAGGCGTGCAGTTACGTTCATCAAAAACTGTTATAGTTGGAAGAATATCCCGTGCAGCCCTTTTGCACGCGTTAATTACAACATTCAAAAATTCCGACCAATACGACGTATCGCCTCCATCAAAACCAGTGTGAAGAATGGTAGATGCACTTCCGCTTTGTTCAAATCCAGTTAAACTTGGCAAGATGTTATGTGTAACACATAGATTATAAAGCAGTTCAATGGCGCTATTGTGCCGTATGTCCACTGCTAATTTGATAGGGGTTTTTCCTTGATGATTTTTTGTACATAGGATAGTCGTTTGCAGCTCAGAATCTCCCTCAACAAATAAGGCAATTACCTCTTGCTTTGCCTTACTATTAATGGCACTGTGAACTGGGAGATCACCATCAGCGTCTTCTTCAGTTAACTGGTATTTAGGCATTTCCGAAACAATTTTCTTTATATCTTCAAACTGAGTGAAAGATGGACAACTTCTAGCAAGGCCATGAGTGGCAGTGCCGTCAAATAGTGTGTCACGCTTATGAAGGAGTTCTCCATATACTTTCTGAGCAGAAAGATTGCCTTTACACATTTTATGTGCATTATCTTCCAGCCATTTTTTCCAAACTATGGGCTCCTGAATGGGGTTCCATAAAACCATAATAATAATTCATGAGACTGTATTTGTTTGGAATGGACCAAACACTCCCCTATCTATAACAAAATCTGGGAAGTTGTTCACCTAGTTGGGCGGAGTCAAACCCTGGACACTCACGTAGGATTGGGAACTACTAACTATTGTCAAGGTTTAATTGTTCCGGCCACTGGTACTGTAAGACCTCTAATTAAGGCAATCCTCCAAATATGCGACACCCTCAAGCTTACCTTTAAAAGTAGCGATAGCTGTGTTGACATTTACTTGTTAAGCCACACCCTAACCTCGATTATAGCCCATTGGAAAATACACGTATTTAAGCGGCTATTGAGCCAAGTACACTGATTAGAGCTACCTCCAATTAGATGTGACTCTCTAAATAGGCCGACACTAGGCCTTCAACATAATTTGTCAACCTCAAATGAAGCAACCTTTGGCTTAAAAAGTGTCGCCTTAATTAAAGGTGTTACGGTATTTAGTTTTAGGGTGTGGCTAAGCATGAATATGATTTATCCAAGTGGGCAGAAACCGCAAAGCTCAGTTAATTAGTCGCTATAATTATACTGCAAGAGCATGCCACTAACTCTAACTTGACTTTGAGTTGGCGCGTCCTGGTTCAATTGCAAGCTGGCTTATCTACTGTTGTTGCATTATGATTTGACAAAGAGAATTCATTAATGGGCCACGCCTTCAGCACTTGAATAGTTGCAAAATGTCTGGCAAATCCTGACATGGCAGTGGTTCCCAACCCTAATGTGAGCGTCAGAGGAGGTGCAAAGCACTTGAAAAGGTCACTAATTGCAAACAGACAACTGACTACTGGCCTAGTTTTGGTGTTTGTGAACAAAACGTTATTTTCACTATAGATAGTGGTGCTAATACTTTTTAGTGGTGTAAAATTATGTTTTCGTCAATTTTACTCGGAGCAGAGATACAACTACCCTTGATTCCAAGGTTATATCTCTGCTTCTGAGCAAAATTGGCGAAAACAAAAAGAAAATAACGGTTTTTGAGAGACACAAATAACTAGACCATGCAGTAGTTGTCTGCAAGAGAAGTTAGGAAGATACCAATTAGTGACCTTAATTAGTTAAGGGCAAGTGCTTTGCACCTCCTCTGCGTGAGCGCCCATGGTTTGGCTCTGCCCAACAATTGTTTACCCTCGATGTTTACAGTCAAGAGTATATAAGAGTAAGGTGTTGAACACAGTAACAACATTTTCCCACCTCTGGCGTCATCACTGATAGTAACGAGTGGTTCAGGCTGCGCTAATGCCTTTCGCACTGTTTTGCTTTGCGCAAAAAGTATTATGTAGTATAATTATATAAGTAAGAAACAGGTATTAATTAGTTTGCTTTGTATATTTATTATAGCAATTGTGTGGCTATGAACCCACACAGTCATTATCAGGGGCGTTTCTAGAACTTGAAGCATGGGGGTACTCAAATTTAAGGAAAGGCCCAACTATTTTTTGAGGAACAACCTATCAGTGTATAGCTTTGCCTGCTGATTGCGCATGCTCAATAGGGACACGAGCCAATGTATGTTTTGGTCCACGTGGTTTCTCTGGAGGCAATTTGTTTACATGTGTACAGCTGCAGATGGAAGAAACTCACAAGACTTCATGTGTATGAATCCAAGACAACTGCTCAGTCAGCTAGACCAGTGCTGATAGCTAGATTAGTCTCATGGTTGACTGGGAGGCCCCTTCGAACCCCGGAAGGGGAGATTTCGCCCATACAAGCTTGGGCGAGGGGGCGCACCAAAACACAGGTGAAAAATTACGCTTCACTATGTGCGTCAATTTTATTGTTACTTTGTGACTACATCTGATGGACGCAGTGCAGAGCATGCGTTTTTGATTCAGAGTCAATGGCAGATAAATGGTTATAATGAGCTAGTGCCTCACGTTTGTGACTACATCACACATCATACGAAAATAAAACTATAAGTCTACCGCAATAGGTTCCACGTCACTATCCTAAGCTGTAGAAATATTTAAATACGCAATTTAATTGGGCAGTTCATACCAAAATGTGAACCAACGAATATTACCCGCTATACGGTATACAGTGGAACCTCCGAATAACGGACAAGTTGGTGCAGGAGGTTTTCCCCTGATATTTCGAGTTATTGGGAGGTTATACCATATAAAGTTACGTTACCACAATTGTGGTGTATATATAGAGACAATAACTGTATACAACTGAATCAGTATACATGTAGCCAGGGTCTTTCACTAAACATTAAACAAAAAATTACACATATACGTGTCTACCCTAGCGAAGTAATTATGCGGTGCCCAAAACAAAGTAGAGTGTAAAGTGTATATATAGCTATATAGGACACTCCAAAGCTATACCTTTCTTCTATCTGCATGCCTGCAAAGTTTTGGCCATTGGTGAAACTTTAAACAATTTGTGCGTGTCGAAAAGACACACTGACCATCTTTTGTATGGAGAAATTAATCCTAAAAGCGCTAGCCTAGGGCCATCTTGGAAGCTTAACTCTGCTCTATTTGATCAAGCTATATAAAGATACTTCGCACTTGAAATGTTGACTTGAATATCCATTGCAAATCACATGCTCAATTAATCAAAAAGATAGTATGCGTAGCTGGCTGTAATCATCACATGACACCTTTTATTGGAAGAGGATAAACAGGTTGCGCACACTATAATGCACAGTGGTAATGAGAAACAGTTATTTCTTTGTTGAGAGTAAATGTGAAATTTTGCTGACACCACAAGTCAACCCGAAATCAAGCTTGGTTATACACTTAACTGTTGTAACTTAATGGCTTACAACAAGTACTAGTATATATTGTGTCCACCAAAAAGATCATATTAAGTTTTTAATGCATGCTTAGTCATTCCATCCGTTCCATGTTCCGTTTCATATTCCATTCCATTCCGCATTTACACTATATCCCCATTTTTTGAAGCAGCTGACATCAATGGTAAAGTTGCCATGAACAGCTAGACTAAGAGGCTAAGAGGATTTTAAATCTAGCTAGGTCCGTCAAGTGTAATTGACTACCCACTGCCGAACATTCCAGCCGTTCTTTTCACTTCAAAGATTGAAAACATTCCTTTGCAGTACAATGACACAGTGTGGATTGAACATCTGTATATTCATACCCTTTTGGCAAGCCCTGTATGAGGCTTGTCCCATAGTAGCGAGTACTGCAAAGAAGCTCAGCGACTGGATATCCGTCTCTCTGTCTGTCCTTTTATGTCCGTCTGTAAGTCTGTCCACGGTCAGATCCAGCTTTTTAGCGTGACGATCGCTGCATTTTCTAACAAGCAATTACAATGATCAGCAAGACTGTAATAACAATACTTCTACTGGATGAAACTGATACAGCTCAACAACTGAGGCAATGGCGTTCCCTATGCCATATCTAAGACACCTAAGGGAAGTTTGACAACAAGTAGGAGCTAATGAGCTCGTCTGTTGTCAAAAGGCTCGAATTGAATAGGAAGAGAGATTTACAGTTAGAGAGACCTTTAGGAAACAGCAAGTCTACTACTCACTACAACTTCAACTACTCTTCGCTAAGCTAGGCTCGCCCCACACAATGCTTCCAGCATTCCCCTAGTAATATCTCGGTGCGCATGCGCAAGGGAGGTATACGGTAGTGTGTTTGTGTGTGTAGACTGCTATACAGCTGCTCAAGGATCAACGAAGTGCAAGTAAGAGTTTTTATAGGCTTCTAGTCATGTTTTCTTGGATTTGCAAAACAATGCTTCATTTAGTTCTCTGAGTTGCCCTAGTTTTGCTTACTTGAAATGACACTGCAGACTTTTCAGAAGAGTGCGTAGAAAAACTTGTCCATGGAATGTTGCTACTCTGCTTAGTAGTTAGCTCTGCAATAGAACGCTAGCTATTGGTAGCTGCAAGAGTGAGAAGAGAGCTGCAAGGCTCTGCTGATGCAGCCATATTTTTTAGACTTAGACTTTTGGCCTTGATCATTTTTAGCAACAATCATGGCCGCTAATTACCCACTCTTCGATCATACAGCAAAATTTATTAATGCTCATCATGATAAATTATAATGTGTGTGTATAAAAGCTATTGCTATAATAGCTAGTAGTAGCTTTATGTTAAGTAGCTTTTACACCTCCACCGAGGCATCAGCACCCGCGGTGCTTTCATCATTATACTGGTAAACTTGTGTAGAAATTATTTTGAAACTGTACCAAATTCAAAATTTATGTCCGGAAATGTAGAATGTACTAAGAAATCCACTAAAAATGTTAGACAGTGTGAAAGCCTGAAATATTTATTCTAAGTTATTGGTAAGATTTCATATTGAATGTGTTATGGTTGCCTAGCAACCTAAATTGACGTGAAGAGATGCCTCTAAAGCCAGGCGAGGAGATTCCAGACGATAAGTAGCTGGAAAAAGCTATTTACATCAATAACATCTACACATGTAAAATAAAATAGTGGGTGTGGTCAGAGTATCGCTACAAGTGATGGAAGAGTTCAAACGACACACAGCAGCCTCAACAAAGAAGCATGCAAGCATATTGATCCACGTACTAGAGTACCTATGAACAGTATATACAGGGCTGTAATATAGAGTGAAATGGGGTGGGGTTCCTCTTGAAGCAGTTACTCATGACTTTGCTTCCACTAACGCACGTCAAATAAACTATTTCTGACATTTCTAATAGTTTTCACTAGCCTCGATCCCAGGCCAAGTTTTCGCTTTTATAACGGTTAGGCTGCATCAGTTAATTAGCCAGATTCGTTCACTTTTGTGACATTTATTTGTGTACGAACCGTTTACTAGCCAGTATCATTATTGGAATGGCTTAGCTGAAGCTTTTATCTTCCCTAAAGCTTATTCTGAAGACAGAAGAACAAGTGAAGAGGCTTATCAAGGTCAGATATTTTTGTGTGGTTCTATCAAGTCATTTTTGTTTGGCAAGATCTAGATCCACCATTGACAGGATATATCTTTATATTAGATATGGCACGATTGTTAAATGACAAGCTTTTGACTACCATTGGTAGCCAGTAATGTTGTAGTCAACAAAGACAGCCGATTTTCAGTGAATGAGGAAAGAACTGAGTAGACTATATAGTTGAGGTCACATGTAAAAAAAAGTATATATCTAGGATGGGCAGTCACGTATATATATGTATATGCTGAGTGTCTATGTATGGTATATAGCCAACTGAGACTTAGTTGGGTAGTATAGCCAGGTAGTTCAGTTGGTATAATCGAGTAGCTATAAAGTTGGGTAGTGGAGTAGCTATAGGTAGTTGGGTAGTCAAGTAGTCGAGTAGTTAGGTATAGTGAAGTAGTTGGGTAGTGCAGTAGCTAGGTAGTTGGGTAGTCCAGTAGTTGGGTAGTCAAGTAGTTGGGTAGTCAAGTAGTTGGGTAGTCAAGTAGTTGGGTAGTGCAGTAGCTAGGTAGTGAAGTAGTTGGGTAGTTGGGTAATGAAGTAGTCAAGTATAGTTGGGTATAGTGAAGTACAGTTGGGTAGTGCAGTAGCTAGGTAGTTGGGTAGTGAAGTATTGGGTAGTGAAGTAGTCGAGTAGTGAAGTAGTTGGGTAGTGAAGTAGTGAAGTAGTTGGGTAGTGAAGTAGTAAAGTAGTTGGGTAGTGAAGTAGTCGGGTAGTAAAGTAGTGAAGTAGTTGGGTAGTGAAGTAGTCGGGTAGTTGGGTAGTGAAGTAGTGAAGTAGTTGGGTAGTGAAGTAGTTGGGTAGTCAAGTAGTTGGGTAGTCAAGTAGTGAAGTAGTTGGATAGTGCAGTAGCTAGGTAGTTGGGTAGTGAAGTAGTTGGGTAGTGAAGTAGTTGGGTAGTTGGGTAGTCAAGTAGTTGGGTAGTGAAGTAGTGAAGTATAGTTGGGTAGTGAAGTAGTTGGGTAGTGAAGTAGTGAAGTATAGTTGGGTAGTGAAGTAGTGAAGTAGTCGAGTAGTGAAGTAGTTGAGTAGTGAAGTAATTGTATGCATGGGAGCTCTGTGCTGCACTTAGTGACAAACAGATCTCAATCACTGCATGTGCAAGACTTTCAGAAAAGAATTGCCAACTTCCCTTTGAACACTGTCAATCCCCAATGGTTATACAACTGACAGGACCACAATTCCATCTATATAGCTAGCATCCATGCATGCTAAGCAAAAGAAGTGCTCGCAGATCTACCTTTGACGAGTCTTTTCTCGAAAAGTTGGAAGCAGGTGTACGTAATTATAATACTATTCATGCTAAAATTATTCCGAGCATAAAATTTATAATTTATCAGGGCATACCTTTAATAGATAGTATATGCAGCATGCATATAATTATAATCATACAATTTTGTGTAGTTTTTATAGCTATACATGGAGAAGAGGTGTGTTCAGCTAGAGGAAGTTGACAAGGACTCCAGTGGCCTTTGGGGCGGGGAGAGTCAGGCTCCTCCAAAGGAAACCAGTGTGGAAAGAGAGACCCCTCCATCATCAGACACTCCTCACGTGGTAGAGATCCCTCCATCAAACAGCAGTACAACTCCTCCTGTGGTAGCTGTAGAGACCCTCCATCAGTCAGTGGTACGAACAGAGATCCAGCGAGCAGTGGTGAAGCCGTGACAAAACAACTAAAGCGTGCTCTTACACTTTGTACTGAAGACAATACTCCTGTGTTGAAGCGCAGCAAACGGATGAAGGGGAGACACAGTACCACCCCTGTGGTGAAACGCAGACGCATGAACAAAAAGATCAACTCGACACAAACATTTGTCAGCAGTGCCAGCAGGCAGGAGACGAGGAGAATTGAGTGGGATGTGATTACTGTCCATGCACGTTGGTTCCACATTAATTGCATGAGGATTGACCAACATGCATGACATCCGTGAACAGTGGAAATGCTCAATAATTATGTTAAACAGAGTTTCTGAGCTATCACTTACGTTTTGTGTTCACCTAGTAGATATAATTATATCTAGCTCATTTATTTACTCATTTATACAATAACAGCTCAATGTTCACTTTGTAAACGAGTGTTGCAAGCGTGCGCTTGCTAATGCCTCTCGCCATGTTATGCTTTCGCTCAAAAAGTATTAGTGTTATATTAGTTTCTATAATGAATTTTATATTAAAGTTAGCTTATCTATATAAAGTCACTGAGAAGAAAAGACATGCATCTATTGTTGTTATTATTTATTGTATTATGTGGCTTACCAGGACCTCAAGAAAGAATAAAATTGATTCTTCCAGGATCTGTAGTTCAGTGTATATAATATCTAAGAAGAAAAGACCTGTGTACATGCATATTGTTATCTATATTGTTATATGGTAGTGTTTTGTGGCTTAGACGATTCTGCCAGGAGGATCTGGATCTGGATCTTGGATATTATTTTCTCACACATGGGGAATGAGCGCGCATGCGCATTACATTCATAGGAATAATTAAAGGGTGTGTCCAAAGAGATGAAAGCGACTAAATACAGGAATGGTAAAAAACCGTTAATAGTCAAACTCTTCAGAGCTAGCTAGCTAGAGCTTGAGAGATGAGAGCTAGCTAGGGCCTGGGGCTAGGGGGAACAGACTGCAGTCGTTGCTAGCCTCCTTGTGGTGAACCATGTATCCTCTACTATCTATGGCACAAGTAAGATAAAATTAGGTAGTCTATAAAATTATAATTATATAATCTCAGTACAGTACATGCAGTATACACAATAGCTAGCTGGTACATGGTATGGTATAGATACATGTCTGATGTAGATCTAGTATTTGTAACACTTGTTTGTAAAGACAGACCCTTTGCACCACCTTCACTCCTGTTTCTTCTTTTCCGCTATTCGTCCATTTACTCCATACGTTTCATACTATCTCACTTGTAATTGTTGTTTCACCATTTCCCAGGCCGTACTGTACAAGTAAAAGCAATCCTTGATATCTGCAACGTCTTGGTCTACAAAGAGTCTGTCGTTCATTTCTCATTTCTGGATTCTTTACCCATGTTCCTGTGTATCATTACTGTGTGGCTTGTGCTACATATTCAAATTTTGAGTGGAGTTCTACTGGGGCTATTGTAGCATTGTCCTTGGGACCGAGGCTATAGGACAAATCGGACTGCTCTGCCTCATAAATGAAGAGGCGAACACAAATGGCAGAATGTTCCCTCACAATAATGATTGTTTTTTGTGCAATAAAACAATGTTTGCTGTATTAATTTCAATAGTCTTACAACATGTTGGGATGCATGAGCACATTAATTTTAATACCCTGTATGGATCTGCACTATAGATCTAGTATTAATTGAAGATTTAAAGTTTCATGTGCTTCTTGGGCATAATCCTTTGGAGCCGCCCCCACATCACAGACAAAAATTAATTATAAGGTCAAAGTTCATGGACATATTCCTATCCTGTCTTTAGGCTCTTGTGAAGAGATCAATTTCACAAATGGCTACTGCTAGCTAGCTGTTTTAACAGATATTTTCTGAGTATTGTAGCTAACAAAAAGCTAGCGCTTTAGTGCAAGGCTAACTCATATGTTGAATAGAAAGTTTGTGCGGACAGATGATGCTATGAAAGATTCTGAAGAGACTGCAACAGCCTTCAATGTGAGTCAAACTAGCCATAACTCGAGAAAGAAGCTTTAGTTTGCTAATCCACGAATCAAAATCCAAGAGAACGTGGCTAGAAGCCTATAGAAGCTGTTAGCTTTCATCGCATTGCAACCGTTGAGCAGTTACAGCTGGAACAGACACACACACACACAGACAGACACACAGAATGTACACACACACACACACACACACACAGACAGCTTTACCTTATCCCTCGTGCGGCTACGCCTCGAGGCATAATCAATGTCATGGTGTTCAATTATTGGAATTATTACTGGTGATTGGACAATTGGTGATGACTACCCACTACTTGACTAAGGTGGTAGTCTACAGCGCATAGTTTAAGGATCAAGACATATATGCTTTATATGGTGGATTAAGTGAAGAATGTGAGCTAGAGGACTTGGTGCTGCCATCATCAGCTCGAACAGAGGGATCGCCAATGACACTATAACCTGTTTAAAACGAGAAATTTAATATGTACACGTTATAAAATGTCTACTTCTCTGCACAGGAGCAATGGCTAATATCCAGCTATCCCAACAGTGCTCCTCTTGGCTATACTAACGGACGAGACTGGACAGTGTGAGGTAAGGGTTTAAAGTCTTCAGTTATTTTTTTATCTTGTCTTACTCACAGGACTGGAGTGTATCTATATCTGCTCGTCCGAGTGTTGTTTCTGATAGCTCAGAGGCACCAAGAGAATCTATGTTTCTCAAACAAGATTTACCTGAGTTTACGAATAGGGGCCTAGAATCAGAGAGGTCCAGCAGCCTGCTAAACCTTCTTGAAAAGTAATTTAAGGCATTCAATCATCCTGAAGTTGCCCTGGGTCACTATAATTATGCTGCAGCACAACCGGCAACTCTCCTTGTGAAGCAGCTCCCTATGTGCATCTTTTGTATACCCACTCTGTGAATTTTCTATGTATAATTGGTTAATTAAATATTTTTGCCGACCACAAAAATACAATAAAAATTTGACGCATACGCAGACAACTAGTACCAGGCCTAGTTGTTCACCTAACCGTTATAAAAGCGAAAACTCGGCCTGGGATCGAGGCTAAGTTTTCACACAAATTATTTTATTTATGTATCATCTTTCTCTTGTTTATGATCTCTTAGAACATAATTATACATGCACTCCTGTTAGCACTTACATTGTGCATGTGCTAACAAGTTTTCAAAAATTTCCCCTACCCCCTGCAGCTCCGCCGCGTGGGCTTTGTCCCATTCCTTTTTTCTGAAGTAAATACACATGATCCTTTCCAGAACACAATAGTTAGATCGCAAAGGGTCAAATTTTCTGCTGATTTGGCTCATTCGCAAAGGTTTTTCACTCGCAAAATATTCTAGTAATACGGTATGTCCATGTTTTCTTACTTAGAATGATTCTCAATATCAATATCCAGTCTTCACAGCCATCAGAGCAAGATGTTTCCTGAAGACTTGTTATCTAGCTAGAAACTTAATTGCTACACTGTATAGCACTGTATTATAACAAAAGAAAGCTTGTCTTCAGTTTCTCGAGCATATGATTTTAGTCCACGATCAGTGGCAGATCTAGGATTCTTGAAAGGGGAGTTCCAGGGCTGTTAAATTTACCTAAAAAAAGGTCGTCACTTCTTCGAAACAGTGAGCATGCGCATTATAACACACCAAATTTTTTCCCCAAAAAAAGTTCATCACTTTTCATAAGCAGTCTGCATGCACTACGCTGGAGAGTTTTTAGCCTTCATAGTCACTGAAACTGCACAGACAAAGCTTCGCAGGACTAACAAGGACTAAAGGTAAGTGAGAAGTGCATGTGAAAGCTAGTAAGAAAGGAACAACTTGCTAACTAGTTGCTTGAGCCTCCCACTCACTTCTTTCTCAAGGGGGTTCAATTGAACCCAAAGAACCCCCTCTGGATCCGCCACTGATGATAAGTTTTTGCTAGTTGTGCACTTGATCACTAGGGGTTAGTAGATTATGCTCGAGATATTACCTATTATGCTATTCTTTAATAGCTTACAAATTGCCTATTATTCCCACATTATACTAAAGCACAACATAGACCCCATATCCTCGCACAAGTAACATCAAACTATAAATATTATTAGCACTATAGAATGCTAAGGAGATAATCAACCATTATATGCAGTATAATACTTCCATCAGGCCTACAAATGTTTTTACTATGATTGGTACTGACCTGTACTAAGTCTTCCAAAACCTCCCTATTATTCTCATAATCGCATGTTGTTACTCATCGTCAAGGCAGTAATTGCATGTCGTCATTAATGACGTGCAATTACTGCCTTAACGACCGCACGTTCGAATAACGGCCGCGGCTAATTTTTTGTACTGAAATTGCAGCTGAAGTGTCCTTAAAACTGCATCACAAACGATTAACAATCAATAGTATGGCTACTCGCACTCTTAGCCATACTATTAATTATACTAATCGCATGTTGTCCTATTATTCACTGTGATTCGTACAGTGATTAATCGCGTATCAGTAATTACTTTCTTGATGACCGCGGCTATTTTTTTTTACTGAAACTGCAGCTAAAAATGTCTTTAAAACTGCATATCACAAACGATTAACAATCAATAGTATGGCTACTCATGCAATAAGGGATTAATAGCACTCATAACAAGCACTGGCAAGGTTAATAGCACTCGGCTATACGGCTCGTGCAATTAGTATCCTTGCCATTGCTTGTTACTCGTGCTATTAATACCATATTGCACTCTTAGCCATTATTAAGTGCTTATTATGCCAGTATAATTCTCACCCAAAAAATGTGTCTATTATGCTCAAAATTACGCCAGCATAATCTACCAACCCCTAGCACTCACCACTGCTGACTACGCAATAATTAAGTTGCACAATGTGCAGTAATGCCTTAGCTGCAGAAGGATGTCACTCCTGAGTCTCCAGCAGCAAGGTAAGTATTTTTAACAGAACTTAGTAATTTTCTACCGCAGTGGCCTGCGGCGTATAGAGGGTTAATACTTAATAGCACATCATACGTACCCTCGCGAAAATACGCCCACCCTTTTCAGCAGGGCTTATTAGGGGACTGGGCGTTTAATCGTGAACGGCGAGTTTTCACTCGAATATACGCCCACCCGCGGCCTCAATTAATCGAGGCTTACTTGGCTCTATGACAATTCTTTATTAATTTGACATAGCATTGAGCTAATGCATAAGTATGATTAAAGCATGATCAGAATGAACATGAAAAAGTGCTGGGTGATTCTGTTTGTTGCTCGTCAGACGTAGCAAGAACTTCTCAAAGGATGGTAGGTCATACTCCTACATAGCTTTGGTCCCAGGTCGATTTTTTTTTAATAGAACGAAGTTGAAAAATAAGACCTAGCGTTCAATTGGAGACGGATCGGCCTGGGGTCGAGGCTAACTCCTACAGAGCTCTCAGGCACTTTGTTTCATAAAACCCGGCAAGGTAAGGTAACCTGCAATTGGCCTGGGTGATGACTTTATTCTCAGAATTTTTCCCTTTCTCTGCATATAGGACTAGTTATTCCCCTGCATAATTATACATATTCAAGGGCAAACAGATCCACACAGAGAGCTTATATTAGTGTCTGATTTTGGTCCAGCAGGGAATATAGAATAACTATAGCTACTTACGGTGGCCCTGAGCGCTACTAGTAGTTCACCTTAGCTACTTGATAGTTCACCTACCTTAGCTACTTGATAGTTTGCCTACCTTAGCTACTTGATAGTTCAACTTGATAGTTCGCCTACCTTAGCTTAGGCTTGAGGCTATTATGCTCCAAATTTTACTGGTTATTCTATTCTCCAATTCCCAAGCTATAGCCTATTATTCTCAGTGATTCAGCCCATTATTCTCATAAAAATTTTATTATTCTTCATTAAAATCACAATAAAAATCATATTTTGCAACACAAGTGAAGTCTCTACATATAATATACATATAGTCCTGAAGAGCATTGTCTTGCTGATCACCAAACGAAGTGCCTTGAGTTGATCCAGCATCAATATGTCTCTACTTGGGGGGTTGGAACTGGAATCATAGTGGCTTCAGTAGGTTCAGTGTCTGTTGTGTTGGGATAGGCACTACTGGCTGTACTAACCTTGATTCTCTTCAGATTCCATATAAAGTACTAGTAGTCTACTAGCTATAAGGCTAGCTAGCTACTGCGCTACGTGTAGCTGCAGTCTAGTTAATTCAGATCAGAGTACAATAACATTGGTAATTGTGCTTTATTTAGAATGCTAGCCACGTGGCATAATTATTCCCACCCACTCTACCGTTTATTCCTGCATAATTCCTAATGCTCCAAGCTACCTCTCAAAATTATGCTCGCATAATCGCCGCATCCCTTAATGCTGCTGTAGCCATGCGACTCAATATAAATATAATGAGAGCTCCATGTATATATACAGGTACTGAGGATTATCTGCAGCCGGTTAGTTCTACCCTATGGGTAACAGCAATGCAAGACGAGAGTACCACACTTGATTCATTTGGAAGTTACATGTTATTCACAATACTAGCTAGTCTAATAGCTTGGGGCAAAATCAAATAGAGCTAGGATTAAGAGACCTTTTTCTTCTCTTCCCCCTCCTCCTCTGAGAAAAGGTCTGGCCCCAGACTAATACAATACATGCAGTTCAAGTTGTTCACGTTTATATCTAAACCTATCGCAGCACAAGAATTCTGTACTATACAATGGTTCTGGTGTGGTACTCTAGTCTTGCATTGCTGTTAGATAATCCTCAGTACCTGTATACGTGCATATGTAGCTCTCATTATTGATATCTAGTCGCTATGTACAGTATGGCTGGCTACAGCAGCATTAAATAGAATTAACATACAGTTCAAAGGTCAACTGCGAAGTAGCTAAGGTAGGTGAACTATCAAGCAGCGAAGGTAGGTCAACTATCAAGTAGCTAAGGTTGTTGAACTTACAAACTTAGGTAGTTGAACTATCAGGTAAGCGAACTATCAAGTATATCTAATAGTAACGCTCAGGGCCACCGTAGCTACTACCTAAAACTTGCTTTCTTCACTATAGTAAACATGTGGCATTTAGCTACTGCACATGCTCAAACTCTAATAGTAACGCTCAGGGCCACCGTAGCTACTACCTAAAACTTGCTTTCTTCACTATAGTAAACATGTGGCATTTAGCTACTGCACATGCTCAAACTCTTTATTCTGGGTGGGTGTATATAATCGAGTCAAAATATCCTTGTGCAGGAACTTCTAAGCAAAAGGGGGGATGGGCGTTTATTCAAGATGGGCTTATTTTCACAAGGGGTACGGTACATAAAATTAAAGACTATAGACATAGACTGTAGACATAAACACAGCACACAACTGATGTTATTTTGCTGATCCATAATATTCACTTTCTAGTAACACGGTAGTTGTGATTTGTGATTTTTATCTTTGATCATAATTATGTGTATATAAACATGGGTAGGGTAAGTATTCACTTTCAGCCAATTTTTGCCATGAGAACGTCGTTATGCAAAACTTAATGTAATGACATTTACTAACATGGACCATTGATGCCATTACGCAAAAATTATTTCGAGCATAATTTATCAGGGCCTAGACTCTGTACCTATTGTGCTTGTGTTTGTGAAAGTTCTGAGCCAGAAAAATCTGGATTCAGGGGCGTAGTTGGGACTATGGGAAGGGGGTGCTATTATAGATGAAAGAGAGCGCGAAGCGATTGATTTTTTTTAGCCGTGCAGCGCCGAAATTTGGTTGGCCGGAAGCCATACCTCTTATTAATGCCGTCATAATTAACTTATGTGCCAAGTTGCAATCTTCTATTTGAATAGAGAAGCCTATTAGCTATAGCCACGAAAGAGAACTAGTTTATAGATTTAAACCAGAATATAGCTCACAGTTTAGAGACTGAATCATTTTGCTTGCCTAGCTAACTGTAGCAAGATCTTTGCTGGATACATTTCTCAGTAATTTGCTGGATGGGAGTGCTCAAGCCCCCTCCCAGGCTACGCCTCTGGGCAAGGTGCTTGCACTGAAAAGAAAATAATCTCTAGCTTTGCTAGCCTCGGTCCCAGGCCGATTTTTTTTTACTAGAACGAAGTTGAAAAATACGACCTAGTGTTCAATTAGAGACGGATCGGCCTGGGATCGAGGCTATAGCTTTGCATGATTGTCCAACATAATTATAATTAATAAATTATACATTTCCGTTTATTGAGGAAATTGTGGGTGTGTTTTCAATTAAAATTTAATTTTATCATCACCTTTATGCTACTTGCTATTTTAAGAATAGTAGCCTGAGAGAAACTATTGTTATAATTATAAACAAATTGAAATAGCAGGAAAAAATTTTCCTGTGAAATAAATTATGTCGCTTTAGTCTAGTCGAGTCCAAGTCGATTGAACAAATGAGTGTAGTATTATATATATAATTATATATATACCTGATTATCTAGCACTGGAGAAGACTGTGAGGCCATTAATCTGATTCCTGGCTGTGTCCTAACTCGTACTCTTGCGCTATAATTCTGACTTCTGGTCGATTCCGGCTAGGATGTGGGTATTATGCGCATGCGTTGTTGACCAAGCTGATTAGATTACGAGAAATACCCCCGCTGGTAACAAGGGCATCATTGAGGCACAGGAGAGATAAGCTATAGGTAGACATACACAAACAATAGTTCTGTTTATTAAAGTATAATAATTATCTCTCTTATAATTATAATCCAGATCGATATGAGGATACAAATTAATGTCTTTGCTCTTGGCGTCCGGATAGGCCATGACTTGAGTGAACAGCTACATGAACCAGCAGCAGAGTTGTCAGCAAATGCATAAATGGTCTTTGGTGCAAGGAAGACATAGTAGGCCTCTAGGAAACAAAACTCTCCAGTCTGTAAATTATTTCAGTTTCAAGTTTCTCTGTTATTAGCATGCACCGTTTTTACTTGCATAGCAACCATAGCCCTTTCCTTGCCATTCGTGAAATCTGGAACAGGAGCGTCTTTAGGTCCATCAATTAGTGTGGATCCGGCCTCACCACGCCTCCAAGTCATTCTATTAGTCTAGATCCGGCTAGCAATTCTAGCTGGGACTCCCAGTTCTAGCTCCTTTTGTTTAGCGTGTCAGAGACTGGGAGAAGATGATTGGCACTCCCTGGCTCCTTTGGATGTACAGCTGTCCAGATCCCTAGAACATACCCTCCATTCTGACGAGTTATCAGTGCATAGGGTGCTTACTAGATTCTTGCCAGCCAGTACAGTTCAAGCTACACACAGCACCGCTCAACTATTCTCTACCCCATTATCTAGCTAAATCTGGTCCAACTAGACAGCAGACACAGCTAGTTAATTCAGTAAAGCCAGGGGTAGCCCTACTTCTACGGTTGTTCAGTACCCACGGTAACAATTCCTCTGGGCTGGGCTAACTAGTTGAGCCACGCCTCCCAATTCTCAAGGCTAGGTACATGTCTCTGTCTAGCTGCTTCTTCAGCTTCTTGCTCAGTTTTGTGGCTTAGAGAAAGGCCAGCTACTCAGGGGGAAGAGTCCAGATGAAAGTCTGGCAGCCAGGTGACGTCCAAACGGTCAGTTATTCTTTCCACCAACTTTTTAATCTAGTCTAGTCCTGCTTGCACTGCTACTACTACTGCTGCCTACTGCTGCTACTCTTCCTAGCTAGTCAAAGGTTTCTTTTTTTTTTTTTTTTTTTTTTATAACTACATATGCACAAAGAGACATCAAAGCTTACATCAAAGGACACAGATTTTTAGCCTACTTGACTGATAAGGCGGTTACCTAGACTACAGTTTGTTTGTCAGGGAGGAGCTCACATACAACTTCATCTAATTCATCATAACGATTCCTTACCCATTGTTGTAATTTCTACAACAGATTGCCAAGGAAAGAGATAATTACAACAGAATTTACAACAGAGTGGGTTAGGGCCTCTCATATACAACTGAATTCTTTATCACAATTTTATTAATCATTGAAATAATACCCCTTTCCTCCCCTCTCCAAGGCCAATTTAGACCAGGAGAGTACCATCTAACAAAAATCAGTCACACAGCACATTAGCTAGCACATGTGTGTCCGATAACAGAGTGTCCTTTGCATATTCTTATGCGACAGTGGGGACATGCCATTGCAGTGTGTTGCTGCTCTCTGCTAGGGATCTTCTCCCGAACACACACTTGACAGCGCCCACGAGACACTCCGACACTATTTGCACTCACACGTGCGCCCTGTGATGGGGGGAAAACGATATTTAGACTGGCCAGACCTGAGGCACTGCTACGAGTACGTGGCACACCCAATAGACTATGAATTAGTTCCAATCGAAACCCTTTCAAAGGCATGGCCTTTGAACCCACCCTGACACAGTTGTGCCTGTATAGAATGTATGCATTATTCACACTAACGTCAAGGAATTGAAAGAAAATCCTGAACCAATACCGCCGACACTTTCTATCGTACCCATAGGTTTTCCTCATACGCCCTGTATTGTCAACTCCTCCCATGTACATGTTATATGCAGGGAGACAGGGGGGGACACTCTGAGAGCGTAGGGTACCGTCTTTGTGCATTCGCATTACAGTGTGGGGCATATGGTCAGGGAACACATTTGTTGCAAAGGACACAACTCTACGGTCGTTAAACATAGAGTAAGAAATATCACCAACAGTCATGGACGTATAGTCACCTTTGTCGAGTACCACATCCTTAAGACTTGCTGGGAAACCAGCAGCATTCTTCAAAATTGTGCCGACAGTAAACACATTTTGCTTAGCCAACTCTTCTATCAATGGACCGGACGTGTAAAAGTTGTCCATGTACACAACATGCTGATGACCATAAAAAGGAGTGAGTAAACGATGGACTACATTTTTCACAAGCCCTTTCACAGCTATCTTTTTCCCAGAGGAATCGGTGAGCTTACCACTGTATACATCAAACACACAGAGATACCCACAGCATGAACATGAGCAGCACCATACCTTGAACCCCAGTTTAACAGGCTTCTTGGGCATATGAATTTTCCCGCTTTTACGACCCTTGTACTTTATCATCATCTCATCAACGGAAAGCTCCTGACTGGGATTATACCTCATGAAGTAGTTGGCTTTAAGAGTCTCTAAAACAGTTTTTAGCTTGCTAGTTACCTTACGTGCATCAGTGATGGACGTATTGTCCTCACAGTGCAGATACCGCCATAAACTTTGGAACCTTTTGAGCGACATTACATTGCTCACACATTGTACACCTAAAAGGGGATCCTTGGACCAGTAGTCCGTAATTTCAGGGAGCCTATGAATGCCCATCTCTAGTACAATCCCCAAAAACACCCACAATTCGGCACTGTTTGTAGCTGACCAACCCTTAGCACCACACTGCCTAGCGTACAGGTTGGTCTGTTCGGCTATGTACTCACACAAACTATCGGGCCAAAGTAACTTAACAAAATCTAGGCATGGAGTTACAGACGGATCAAGTTGATCGACAGGACCGACCACACCGCCAAAGACGGGGTATCTTCCTGTGGACTTAGCTTTTTGGAGTCCATTGTCCCTCGCCAGCTTCCTCCGTTTGGGAGTCGGAGCCATGCCATCGACCATTTCGTCATCATCCTCCACTGCAGCATCTGCACGGAAACAAAGCATGAATATCATTAGAGTACCACAAGAGTGCTCGCCAGTGCAGGTGGGGGACAGGCTATGAATGTCATTATGTGGGCGTACCACACGCTAGTGGTGCTATGAATATCATTAACTACTGGGGGGGGGTTAGGGCGCATAGGTAGAGTACAGCAGAGGAAAAGGCTCGTCCACATCAAAGGCTCGTGGGAGGAGCCCAACAAACCACAACAACCATGAATGTCATTAGTGGGCGTACCACACGCTAGTGGTGCTATGAATATCATTAACTACTGGGGGGGGGGTTAGGGCGCATAGGTACAGTACAGCAGAGGAAAAGGCTCGTCCCCATCAAAGGCTCGTGGGAGGATCCCAACAAACCACAACAACCATGAATGTCATTATGTGGGCGTACCGCACGCTAGTGGTGCTATGAATATCATTAACTACTGGGGGGGGGTTAGGGCACATAGGTACAGTACAGCAGAGGAAAAGGCTCGTCCCCATCAAAGGCTCGTGGGAGGATCCCAACAAACCACAACAACCATGAATGTCATTACGTGGGCGTACCGCACGCTAGTGGTGCTATGAATATCATTAACTACTGGGGGGGGGGGGGGTTTAGGGCACATAGGTACAGTACAGCAGAGGAAAAGGCTCGTCCACATCAAAGGCTCGTGGGAGGATCCCAACAAACCACAACAACCATGAATGTCATTACGTGGGCGTACCACACGCTAGTGGTGCTATGAATATCATTAACTACTGGGGGGGGGGTTAGGGCACACAGGTACAGTACAGCAGAGGAAAAGGCTCGTCCACATCAAAGGCTCGTGGGAGGAGCCCAACAAACCACAACAACCATGAATGTCATTACGTGGGCGTACCACACGCTAGTGGTGCTATGAATATCATTAACTACTGGGGGGGGGGGGGGTTAGGGCACACAGGTACAGTACAGCAGAGGAAAAGGCTCGTCCACATCAAAGGCTCGTGGGAGGAGCCCAACAAACCACAACAACCATGAATGTCATTACGTGGGCGTACCACACGCTAGTGGTGCTATGAATATCATTAACTACTGGGGGGGGGGGTTAGGGCACATAGGTACAGTACAGCAGAGGAAAAGGCTCGTCCACATCAAAGGCTCGTGGGAGGAGCCCAACAAACCACAACAACCATGAATGTCATTACGTGGGCGTACCACACGCTAGTGGTGCTATGAATATCATTAACTACTGGGGGGGGTTAGGGCACATAGGTACAGTACAGCAGAGGAAAAGGCTCGTCCACATCAAAGGCTCGTGGGAGGAGCCCAACAAACCACAACAACCATGAATGTCATTACGTGGGCGTACCACACGCTAGTGGTGCTATGAATATCATTAACTACTGGGGGGGGGGGGGGTTAGGGCACATAGGTACAGTACAGCAGAGGAAAAGGCTCGTCCACATCAAAGGCTCGTGGGAGGAGCCCAACAAACCACAACAACCATGAATGTCATTACGTGGGCGTACCGCACGAGTGTGGTGCTATGAATATAATTAACTACTGGGGGGGGGGGGGTTAGGGCACACAGGTACAGTACAGCAGAGGAAAAGGCTCGTGGAAAAGGCTCGTCCACATCAAAGGCTCGTGGGAGGAGCCCAACAAACCACAACAACCATGAATGTCATTATGTGGGCGTACCACACGCTAGTGGTGCTATGAATATCATTAACTACTGGGGGGGGGTTAGGGCACATAGGTACAGCAGAGGAAAAGGCTCGTCCACATCAAAGGCTCGTGGGAGGAGCCCAACAAACCACAACAACCATGAATGTCATTATGTGGGCGTACCGCACGCTAGTGGTGCTATGAATATAATTAACTACTGGGGGGGGTTAGGGCACATAGGTACAGTACAGCAGAGGAAAAGGCTCGTCCACATCAAAGGCTCGTGGGAGGAGCCCAACAAACCACAACAACCATGAATATCAATATGTGGGCGTAATGCACGCGTGTGGTGCTATGAATATCATTAACAACTGGGGGTTAGGGTACAGTACAGTACTGCAGTCAAGGCGACGCCAAAAAGAGGCTCACACAATGTAGGAGGAGCCACAAAAGGCATGCACATGACGCCTCCGCCAAAAAGAGGCCACATATCGTTAGGGCATCACAATGCTGCCTCCCCAACCACTATTTAATGGTGCAATGACACAAACCTGAATCACTCTCCAGATCTGTCTCAAAATCGTCATCACTGGGCTCGTCATGGTCATAACAGACTTCCTGGTCCTCCTCAAGCTCTCTGACAGTGTGCTCAAGCTCGCTGACAGTGTCAAGGAGTCCAATCAGCTCCATTTGGATTCAAAAGTTTTGAAAAATAATTACAACAGAATTTACAACAGAGTGGGTTAGGGCCTCTCATATACAACTGAATTCTTTATCACAATTTTATTAATCATTGAAATAATACCCCTTTCCTCCCCTCTCCAAGGCCAATTTAGACCAGGAGAGTACCATCTAACAAAAATCAGTCACACAGCACATTAGCTAGCACATGTGTGTCCGATAACAGAGTGTCCTTTGCATATTCTTATGCGACAGTGGGGACATGCCATTGCAGTGTGTTGCTGCTCTCTGCTAGGGATCTTCTCCCGAACACACACTTGACAGCGCCCACGAGACACTCCGACACTATTTGCACTCACACGTGCGCCCTGTGATGGGGGGAAAACGATATTTAGACTGGCCAGACCTGAGGCACTGCTACGAGTACGTGGCACACCCAATAGACTATGAATTAGTTCCAATCGAAACCCTTTCAAAGGCATGGCCTTTGAACCCACCCTGACACAGTTGTGCCTGTATAGAATGTATGCATTATTCACACTAACGTCAAGGAATTGAAAGAAAATCCTGAACCAATACCGCCGACACTTTCTATCGTACCCATAGGTTTTCCTCATACGCCCTGTATTGTCAACTCCTCCCATGTACATGTTATATGCAGGGAGACAGGGGGGGACACTCTGAGAGCGTAGGGTACCGTCTTTGTGCATTCGCATTACAGTGTGGGGCATATGGTCAGGGAACACATTTGTTGCAAAGGACACAACTCTACGGTCGTTAAACATAGAGTAAGAAATATCACCAACAGTCATGGACGTATAGTCACCTTTGTCGAGTACCACATCCTTAAGACTTGCTGGGAAACCAGCAGCATTCTTCAAAATTGTGCCGACAGTAAACACATTTTGCTTAGCCAACTCTTCTATCAATGGACCGGACGTGTAAAAGTTGTCCATGTACACAACATGCTGATGACCATAAAAAGGAGTGAGTAAACGATGGACTACATTTTTCACAAGCCCTTTCACAGCTATCTTTTTCCCAGAGGAATCGGTGAGCTTACCACTGTATACATCAAACACACAGAGATACCCACAGCATGAACATGAGCAGCACCATACCTTGAACCCCAGTTTAACAGGCTTCTTGGGCATATGAATTTTCCCGCTTTTACGACCCTTGTACTTTATCATCATCTCATCAACGGAAAGCTCCTGACTGGGATTATACCTCATGAAGTAGTTGGCTTTAAGAGTCTCTAAAACAGTTTTTAGCTTGCTAGTTACCTTACGTGCATCAGTGATGGACGTATTGTCCTCACAGTGCAGATACCGCCATAAACTTTGGAACCTTTTGAGCGACATTACATTGCTCACACATTGTACACCTAAAAGGGGATCCTTGGACCAGTAGTCCGTAATTTCAGGGAGCCTATGAATGCCCATCTCTAGTACAATCCCCAAAAACACCCACAATTCGGCACTGTTTGTAGCTGACCAACCCTTAGCACCACACTGCCTAGCGTACAGGTTGGTCTGTTCGGCTATGTACTCACACAAACTATCGGGCCAAAGTAACTTAACAAAATCTAGGCATGGAGTTACAGACGGATCAAGTTGATCGACAGGACCGACCACACCGCCAAAGACGGGGTATCTTCCTGTGGACTTAGCTTTTTGGAGTCCATTGTCCCTCGCCAGCTTCCTCCGTTTGGGAGTCGGAGCCATGCCATCGACCATTTCGTCATCATCCTCCACTGCAGCATCTGCACGGAAACAAAGCATGAATATCATTAGAGTACCACAAGAGTGCTCGCCAGTGCAGGTGGGGGACAGGCTATGAATGTCATTATGTGGGCGTACCACACGCTAGTGGTGCTATGAATATCATTAACTACTGGGGGGGGGTTAGGGCGCATAGGTAGAGTACAGCAGAGGAAAAGGCTCGTCCACATCAAAGGCTCGTGGGAGGAGCCCAACAAACCACAACAACCATGAATGTCATTAGTGGGCGTACCACACGCTAGTGGTGCTATGAATATCATTAACTACTGGGGGGGGGTTAGGGCGCATAGGTACAGTACAGCAGAGGAAAAGGCTCGTCCCCATCAAAGGCTCGTGGGAGGATCCCAACAAACCACAACAACCATGAATGTCATTATGTGGGCGTACCGCACGCTAGTGGTGCTATGAATATCATTAACTACTGGGGGGGGGTTAGGGCACATAGGTACAGTACAGCAGAGGAAAAGGCTCGTCCCCATCAAAGGCTCGTGGGAGGATCCCAACAAACCACAACAACCATGAATGTCATTACGTGGGCGTACCGCACGCTAGTGGTGCTATGAATATCATTAACTACTGGGGGGGGGGGGGGTTTAGGGCACATAGGTACAGTACAGCAGAGGAAAAGGCTCGTCCACATCAAAGGCTCGTGGGAGGATCCCAACAAACCACAACAACCATGAATGTCATTACGTGGGCGTACCACACGCTAGTGGTGCTATGAATATCATTAACTACTGGGGGGGGGGTTAGGGCACACAGGTACAGTACAGCAGAGGAAAAGGCTCGTCCACATCAAAGGCTCGTGGGAGGAGCCCAACAAACCACAACAACCATGAATGTCATTACGTGGGCGTACCACACGCTAGTGGTGCTATGAATATCATTAACTACTGGGGGGGGGGGGGGTTAGGGCACACAGGTACAGTACAGCAGAGGAAAAGGCTCGTCCACATCAAAGGCTCGTGGGAGGAGCCCAACAAACCACAACAACCATGAATGTCATTACGTGGGCGTACCACACGCTAGTGGTGCTATGAATATCATTAACTACTGGGGGGGGGGGTTAGGGCACATAGGTACAGTACAGCAGAGGAAAAGGCTCGTCCACATCAAAGGCTCGTGGGAGGAGCCCAACAAACCACAACAACCATGAATGTCATTACGTGGGCGTACCACACGCTAGTGGTGCTATGAATATCATTAACTACTGGGGGGGGTTAGGGCACATAGGTACAGTACAGCAGAGGAAAAGGCTCGTCCACATCAAAGGCTCGTGGGAGGAGCCCAACAAACCACAACAACCATGAATGTCATTACGTGGGCGTACCACACGCTAGTGGTGCTATGAATATCATTAACTACTGGGGGGGGGGGGGGGTTAGGGCACATAGGTACAGTACAGCAGAGGAAAAGGCTCGTCCACATCAAAGGCTCGTGGGAGGAGCCCAACAAACCACAACAACCATGAATGTCATTACGTGGGCGTACCGCACGAGTGTGGTGCTATGAATATAATTAACTACTGGGGGGGGGGGGGTTAGGGCACACAGGTACAGTACAGCAGAGGAAAAGGCTCGTGGAAAAGGCTCGTCCACATCAAAGGCTCGTGGGAGGAGCCCAACAAACCACAACAACCATGAATGTCATTATGTGGGCGTACCACACGCTAGTGGTGCTATGAATATCATTAACTACTGGGGGGGGGTTAGGGCACATAGGTACAGCAGAGGAAAAGGCTCGTCCACATCAAAGGCTCGTGGGAGGAGCCCAACAAACCACAACAACCATGAATGTCATTATGTGGGCGTACCGCACGCTAGTGGTGCTATGAATATAATTAACTACTGGGGGGGGTTAGGGCACATAGGTACAGTACAGCAGAGGAAAAGGCTCGTCCACATCAAAGGCTCGTGGGAGGAGCCCAACAAACCACAACAACCATGAATATCAATATGTGGGCGTAATGCACGCGTGTGGTGCTATGAATATCATTAACAACTGGGGGTTAGGGTACAGTACAGTACTGCAGTCAAGGCGACGCCAAAAAGAGGCTCACACAATGTAGGAGGAGCCACAAAAGGCATGCACATGACGCCTCCGCCAAAAAGAGGCCACATATCGTTAGGGCATCACAATGCTGCCTCCCCAACCACTATTTAATGGTGCAATGACACAAACCTGAATCACTCTCCAGATCTGTCTCAAAATCGTCATCACTGGGCTCGTCATGGTCATAACAGACTTCCTGGTCCTCCTCAAGCTCTCTGACAGTGTGCTCAAGCTCGCTGACAGTGTCAAGGAGTCCAATCAGCTCCATTTGGATTCAAAAGTTTTGAAAAATAATTACAACAGAATTTACAACAGAGTGGGTTAGGGCCTCTCATATACAACTGAATTCTTTATCACAATTTTATTAATCATTGAAATAATACCCCTTTCCTCCCCTCTCCAAGGCCAATTTAGACCAGGAGAGTACCATCTAACAAAAATCAGTCACACAGCACATTAGCTAGCACATGTGTGTCCGATAACAGAGTGTCCTTTGCATATTCTTATGCGACAGTGGGGACATGCCATTGCAGTGTGTTGCTGCTCTCTGCTAGGGATCTTCTCCCGAACACACACTTGACAGCGCCCACGAGACACTCCGACACTATTTGCACTCACACGTGCGCCCTGTGATGGGGGGAAAACGATATTTAGACTGGCCAGACCTGAGGCACTGCTACGAGTACGTGGCACACCCAATAGACTATGAATTAGTTCCAATCGAAACCCTTTCAAAGGCATGGCCTTTGAACCCACCCTGACACAGTTGTGCCTGTATAGAATGTATGCATTATTCACACTAACGTCAAGGAATTGAAAGAAAATCCTGAACCAATACCGCCGACACTTTCTATCGTACCCATAGGTTTTCCTCATACGCCCTGTATTGTCAACTCCTCCCATGTACATGTTATATGCAGGGAGACAGGGGGGGACACTCTGAGAGCGTAGGGTACCGTCTTTGTGCATTCGCATTACAGTGTGGGGCATATGGTCAGGGAACACATTTGTTGCAAAGGACACAACTCTACGGTCGTTAAACATAGAGTAAGAAATATCACCAACAGTCATGGACGTATAGTCACCTTTGTCGAGTACCACATCCTTAAGACTTGCTGGGAAACCAGCAGCATTCTTCAAAATTGTGCCGACAGTAAACACATTTTGCTTAGCCAACTCTTCTATCAATGGACCGGACGTGTAAAAGTTGTCCATGTACACAACATGCTGATGACCATAAAAAGGAGTGAGTAAACGATGGACTACATTTTTCACAAGCCCTTTCACAGCTATCTTTTTCCCAGAGGAATCGGTGAGCTTACCACTGTATACATCAAACACACAGAGATACCCACAGCATGAACATGAGCAGCACCATACCTTGAACCCCAGTTTAACAGGCTTCTTGGGCATATGAATTTTCCCGCTTTTACGACCCTTGTACTTTATCATCATCTCATCAACGGAAAGCTCCTGACTGGGATTATACCTCATGAAGTAGTTGGCTTTAAGAGTCTCTAAAACAGTTTTTAGCTTGCTAGTTACCTTACGTGCATCAGTGATGGACGTATTGTCCTCACAGTGCAGATACCGCCATAAACTTTGGAACCTTTTGAGCGACATTACATTGCTCACACATTGTACACCTAAAAGGGGATCCTTGGACCAGTAGTCCGTAATTTCAGGGAGCCTATGAATGCCCATCTCTAGTACAATCCCCAAAAACACCCACAATTCGGCACTGTTTGTAGCTGACCAACCCTTAGCACCACACTGCCTAGCGTACAGGTTGGTCTGTTCGGCTATGTACTCACACAAACTATCGGGCCAAAGTAACTTAACAAAATCTAGGCATGGAGTTACAGACGGATCAAGTTGATCGACAGGACCGACCACACCGCCAAAGACGGGGTATCTTCCTGTGGACTTAGCTTTTTGGAGTCCATTGTCCCTCGCCAGCTTCCTCCGTTTGGGAGTCGGAGCCATGCCATCGACCATTTCGTCATCATCCTCCACTGCAGCATCTGCACGGAAACAAAGCATGAATATCATTAGAGTACCACAAGAGTGCTCGCCAGTGCAGGTGGGGGACAGGCTATGAATGTCATTATGTGGGCGTACCACACGCTAGTGGTGCTATGAATATCATTAACTACTGGGGGGGGGGGGTTTAGGGCACATAGGTACAGTACAGCAGAGGAAAAGGCTCGTCCACATCAAAGGCTCGTGGGAGGAGCCCAACAAACCACAACAACCATGAATGTCATTAGTGGGCGTACCGCACGCTAGTGGTGCTATGAATATCATTAACTACTGGGGGGGGGGGGGGGTTAGGGCGCATAGGTACAGTACAGCAGAGGAAAAGGCTCGTCCCCATCAAAGGCTCGTGGGAGGATCCCAACAAACCACAACAACCATGAATGTCATTATGTGGGCGTACCGCACGCTAGTGGTGCTATGAATATCATTAACTACTGGGGGGGGGGGGGGGGGGGTTAGGGCACATAGGTACAGTACAGCAGAGGAAAAGGCTCGTCCCCATCAAAGGCTCGTGGGAGGAGCCCAACAAACCACAACAACCATGAATGTCATTACGTGGGCGTACCACACGCTAGTGGTGCTATGAATATCATTAACTACTGGGGGGGGGGGTTAGGGCACATAGGTACAGTACAGCAGAGGAAAAGGCTCGTCCACATCAAAGGCTCGTGGGAGGAGCCCAACAAACCACAACAACCATGAATGTCATTACGTGGGCGTACCGCACGCTAGTGGTGCTATGAATATCATTAACTACTGGGGGGGAGGGGGTTAGGGCACATAGGTACAGTACAGCAGAGGAAAAGGCTCGTCCCCATCAAAGGCTCGTGGGAGGAGCCCAACAAACCACAACAACCATGAATGTCATTACGTGGGCGTACCACACGCTAGTGGTGCTATGAATATCATTAACTACTGGGGGGGGGGGGGTTAGGGCACATAGGTACAGTACAGCAGAGGAAAAGGCTCGTCCCCATCAAAGGCTCGTGGGAGGAGCCCAACAAACCACAACAACCATGAATGTCATTACGTGGGCGTACCACACGCTAGTGGTGCTATGAATATCATTAACTACTGGGGGGGGGGGTTAGGGCACATAGGTACAGTACAGCAGAGGAAAAGGCTCGTGGGAGGAGCCCAACAAACCACAACAACCATGAATGTCATTACGTGGGCGTACCGCACGAGTGTGGTGCTATGAATATAATTAACTACTGGGGGGGGGGGGTTAGGGCACACAGGTACAGTACAGCAGAGGAAAAGGCTCGTGGAAAAGGCTCGTCCCCATCAAAGGCTCGTGGGAGGAGCCCAACAAACCACAACAACCATGAATGTCATTATGTGGGCGTACCACACGCTAGTGGTGCTATGAATATCATTAACTACTGGGGGGGGGGTTAGGGCACATAGGTACAGTACAGCAGAGGAAAAGGCTCGTCCACATCAAAGGCTCGTGGGAGGAGCCCAACAAACCACAACAACCATGAATGTCATTATGTGGGCGTACCGCACGCTAGTGGTGCTATGAATATAATTAACTACTGGGGGGGGTTAGGGCACATAGGTACAGTACAGCAGAGGAAAAGGCTCGTCCACATCAAAGGCTCGTGGGAGGAGCCCAACAAACCACAACAACCATGAATATCAATATGTGGGCGTAATGCACGCGTGTGGTGCTATGAATATCATTAACAACTGGGGGTTAGGGTACAGTACAGTACTGCAGTCAAGGCGACGCCAAAAAGAGGCTCACACAATGTAGGAGGAGCCACAAAAGGCATGCACATGACGCCTCCGCCAAAAAGAGGCCACATATCGTTAGGGCATCACAATGCTGCCTCCCCAACCACTATTTAATGGTGCAATGACACAAACCTGAATCACTCTCCAGATCTGTCTCAAAATCGTCATCACTGGGCTCGTCATGGTCATAACAGACTTCCTGGTCCTCCTCAAGCTCTCTGACAGTGTGCTCAAGCTCGCTGACAGTGTCAAGGAGTCCAATCAGCTCCATTTGGATTCAAAAGTTTTGAAAAATAACCCTTTCCTTGCCATTCGTGAAATCTGGAACAGGAGCGTCTTTAGGTCGATCAATTAGTGTGGATCCGGCCTCACCACGCCTCCAAGTCATTCTATTAGTCTAGATCCGGCTAGCAATTCTAGCTGGGACTCCCAGTTCTAGCTCCTTTTGTTTAGCGTGTCAGAGACTGGGAGAAGATGATTGGCACTCCCTGGCTCCTTTGGATGTACAGCTGTCCAGATCCCTAGAACATACCCTCCATTCTGACGAGTTATCAGTGCATAGGGTGCTTACTAGATTCTTGCCAGCCAGTACAGTTCAAGCTACACACAGCACCGCTCAACTATTCTCTACCCCATTATCTAGCTAAATCTGGTCCAACTAGACAGCAGACACAGCTAGTTAATTCAGTAAAGCCAGGGGTAGCCCTACTTCTACGGTTGTTCAGTACCCACGGTAACAATTCCTCTGGGCTGGGCTAACTAGTTGAGCCACGCCTCCCAATTCTCAAGGCTAGGTACATGTCTCTGTCTAGCTGCTTCTTCAGCTTCTTGCTCAGTTTTGTGGCTTAGAGAAAGGCCAGCTACTCAGGGGGAAGAGTCCAGATGAAAGTCTGGCAGCCAGGTGACGTCCAAACGGTCAGTTATTCTTTCCACCAACTTTTTAATCTAGTCTAGTCCTGCTTGCACTGCTACTACTACTGCTGCCTACTGCTGCTACTCTTCCTAGCTAGTCAAAGGTTTCTTTTTTTTTTTTTTTTTTTTTTATAACTACATATGCACAAAGAGACATCAAAGCTTACATCAAAGGACACAGATTTTTAGCCTACTTGACTGATAAGGCGGTTACCTAGACTACAGTTTGTTTGTCAGGGAGGAGCTCACATACAACTTCATCTAATTCATCATAACGATTCCTTACCCATTGTTGTAATTTCTACAACAGATTGCCAAGGAAAGAGATAATTACAACAGAATTTACAACAGAGTGGGTTAGGGCCTCTCATATACAACTGAATTCTTTATCACAATTTTATTAATCATTGAAATAATACCCCTTTCCTCCCCTCTCCAAGGCCAATTTAGACCAGGAGAGTACCATCTAACAAAAATCAGTCACACAGCACATTAGCTAGCACATGTGTGTCCGATAACAGAGTGTCCTTTGCATATTCTTATGCGACAGTGGGGACATGCCATTGCAGTGTGTTGCTGCTCTCTGCTAGGGATCTTCTCCCGAACACACACTTGACAGCGCCCACGAGACACTCCGACACTATTTGCACTCACACGTGCGCCCTGTGATGGGGGGAAAACGATATTTAGACTGGCCAGACCTGAGGCACTGCTACGAGTACGTGGCACACCCAATAGACTATGAATTAGTTCCAATCGAAACCCTTTCAAAGGCATGGCCTTTGAACCCACCCTGACACAGTTGTGCCTGTATAGAATGTATGCATTATTCACACTAACGTCAAGGAATTGAAAGAAAATCCTGAACCAATACCGCCGACACTTTCTATCGTACCCATAGGTTTTCCTCATACGCCCTGTATTGTCAACTCCTCCCATGTACATGTTATATGCAGGGAGACAGGGGGGGACACTCTGAGAGCGTAGGGTACCGTCTTTGTGCATTCGCATTACAGTGTGGGGCATATGGTCAGGGAACACATTTGTTGCAAAGGACACAACTCTACGGTCGTTAAACATAGAGTAAGAAATATCACCAACAGTCATGGACGTATAGTCACCTTTGTCGAGTACCACATCCTTAAGACTTGCTGGGAAACCAGCAGCATTCTTCAAAATTGTGCCGACAGTAAACACATTTTGCTTAGCCAACTCTTCTATCAATGGACCGGACGTGTAAAAGTTGTCCATGTACACAACATGCTGATGACCATAAAAAGGAGTGAGTAAACGATGGACTACATTTTTCACAAGCCCTTTCACAGCTATCTTTTTCCCAGAGGAATCGGTGAGCTTACCACTGTATACATCAAACACACAGAGATACCCACAGCATGAACATGAGCAGCACCATACCTTGAACCCCAGTTTAACAGGCTTCTTGGGCATATGAATTTTCCCGCTTTTACGACCCTTGTACTTTATCATCATCTCATCAACGGAAAGCTCCTGACTGGGATTATACCTCATGAAGTAGTTGGCTTTAAGAGTCTCTAAAACAGTTTTTAGCTTGCTAGTTACCTTACGTGCATCAGTGATGGACGTATTGTCCTCACAGTGCAGATACCGCCATAAACTTTGGAACCTTTTGAGCGACATTACATTGCTCACACATTGTACACCTAAAAGGGGATCCTTGGACCAGTAGTCCGTAATTTCAGGGAGCCTATGAATGCCCATCTCTAGTACAATCCCCAAAAACACCCACAATTCGGCACTGTTTGTAGCTGACCAACCCTTAGCACCACACTGCCTAGCGTACAGGTTGGTCTGTTCGGCTATGTACTCACACAAACTATCGGGCCAAAGTAACTTAACAAAATCTAGGCATGGAGTTACAGACGGATCAAGTTGATCGACAGGACCGACCACACCGCCAAAGACGGGGTATCTTCCTGTGGACTTAGCTTTTTGGAGTCCATTGTCCCTCGCCAGCTTCCTCCGTTTGGGAGTCGGAGCCATGCCATCGACCATTTCGTCATCATCCTCCACTGCAGCATCTGCACGGAAACAAAGCATGAATATCATTAGAGTACCACAAGAGTGCTCGCCAGTGCAGGTGGGGGACAGGCTATGAATGTCATTATGTGGGCGTACCACACGCTAGTGGTGCTATGAATATCATTAACTACTGGGGGGGGGGGGTTTAGGGCACATAGGTACAGTACAGCAGAGGAAAAGGCTCGTCCACATCAAAGGCTCGTGGGAGGAGCCCAACAAACCACAACAACCATGAATGTCATTAGTGGGCGTACCGCACGCTAGTGGTGCTATGAATATCATTAACTACTGGGGGGGGGGGGGGGTTAGGGCGCATAGGTACAGTACAGCAGAGGAAAAGGCTCGTCCCCATCAAAGGCTCGTGGGAGGATCCCAACAAACCACAACAACCATGAATGTCATTATGTGGGCGTACCGCACGCTAGTGGTGCTATGAATATCATTAACTACTGGGGGGGGGGGGGGGGGGGTTAGGGCACATAGGTACAGTACAGCAGAGGAAAAGGCTCGTCCCCATCAAAGGCTCGTGGGAGGAGCCCAACAAACCACAACAACCATGAATGTCATTACGTGGGCGTACCACACGCTAGTGGTGCTATGAATATCATTAACTACTGGGGGGGGGGGTTAGGGCACATAGGTACAGTACAGCAGAGGAAAAGGCTCGTCCACATCAAAGGCTCGTGGGAGGAGCCCAACAAACCACAACAACCATGAATGTCATTACGTGGGCGTACCGCACGCTAGTGGTGCTATGAATATCATTAACTACTGGGGGGGAGGGGGTTAGGGCACATAGGTACAGTACAGCAGAGGAAAAGGCTCGTCCCCATCAAAGGCTCGTGGGAGGAGCCCAACAAACCACAACAACCATGAATGTCATTACGTGGGCGTACCACACGCTAGTGGTGCTATGAATATCATTAACTACTGGGGGGGGGGGGGTTAGGGCACATAGGTACAGTACAGCAGAGGAAAAGGCTCGTCCCCATCAAAGGCTCGTGGGAGGAGCCCAACAAACCACAACAACCATGAATGTCATTACGTGGGCGTACCACACGCTAGTGGTGCTATGAATATCATTAACTACTGGGGGGGGGGGTTAGGGCACATAGGTACAGTACAGCAGAGGAAAAGGCTCGTGGGAGGAGCCCAACAAACCACAACAACCATGAATGTCATTACGTGGGCGTACCGCACGAGTGTGGTGCTATGAATATAATTAACTACTGGGGGGGGGGGGTTAGGGCACACAGGTACAGTACAGCAGAGGAAAAGGCTCGTGGAAAAGGCTCGTCCCCATCAAAGGCTCGTGGGAGGAGCCCAACAAACCACAACAACCATGAATGTCATTATGTGGGCGTACCACACGCTAGTGGTGCTATGAATATCATTAACTACTGGGGGGGGGGTTAGGGCACATAGGTACAGTACAGCAGAGGAAAAGGCTCGTCCACATCAAAGGCTCGTGGGAGGAGCCCAACAAACCACAACAACCATGAATGTCATTATGTGGGCGTACCGCACGCTAGTGGTGCTATGAATATAATTAACTACTGGGGGGGGTTAGGGCACATAGGTACAGTACAGCAGAGGAAAAGGCTCGTCCACATCAAAGGCTCGTGGGAGGAGCCCAACAAACCACAACAACCATGAATATCAATATGTGGGCGTAATGCACGCGTGTGGTGCTATGAATATCATTAACAACTGGGGGTTAGGGTACAGTACAGTACTGCAGTCAAGGCGACGCCAAAAAGAGGCTCACACAATGTAGGAGGAGCCACAAAAGGCATGCACATGACGCCTCCGCCAAAAAGAGGCCACATATCGTTAGGGCATCACAATGCTGCCTCCCCAACCACTATTTAATGGTGCAATGACACAAACCTGAATCACTCTCCAGATCTGTCTCAAAATCGTCATCACTGGGCTCGTCATGGTCATAACAGACTTCCTGGTCCTCCTCAAGCTCTCTGACAGTGTGCTCAAGCTCGCTGACAGTGTCAAGGAGTCCAATCAGCTCCATTTGGATTCAAAAGTTTTGAAAAATAATTACAACAGAATTTACAACAGAGTGGGTTAGGGCCTCTCATATACAACTGAATTCTTTATCACAATTTTATTAATCATTGAAATAATACCCCTTTCCTCCCCTCTCCAAGGCCAATTTAGACCAGGAGAGTACCATCTAACAAAAATCAGTCACACAGCACATTAGCTAGCACATGTGTGTCCGATAACAGAGTGTCCTTTGCATATTCTTATGCGACAGTGGGGACATGCCATTGCAGTGTGTTGCTGCTCTCTGCTAGGGATCTTCTCCCGAACACACACTTGACAGCGCCCACGAGACACTCCGACACTATTTGCACTCACACGTGCGCCCTGTGATGGGGGGAAAACGATATTTAGACTGGCCAGACCTGAGGCACTGCTACGAGTACGTGGCACACCCAATAGACTATGAATTAGTTCCAATCGAAACCCTTTCAAAGGCATGGCCTTTGAACCCACCCTGACACAGTTGTGCCTGTATAGAATGTATGCATTATTCACACTAACGTCAAGGAATTGAAAGAAAATCCTGAACCAATACCGCCGACACTTTCTATCGTACCCATAGGTTTTCCTCATACGCCCTGTATTGTCAACTCCTCCCATGTACATGTTATATGCAGGGAGACAGGGGGGGACACTCTGAGAGCGTAGGGTACCGTCTTTGTGCATTCGCATTACAGTGTGGGGCATATGGTCAGGGAACACATTTGTTGCAAAGGACACAACTCTACGGTCGTTAAACATAGAGTAAGAAATATCACCAACAGTCATGGACGTATAGTCACCTTTGTCGAGTACCACATCCTTAAGACTTGCTGGGAAACCAGCAGCATTCTTCAAAATTGTGCCGACAGTAAACACATTTTGCTTAGCCAACTCTTCTATCAATGGACCGGACGTGTAAAAGTTGTCCATGTACACAACATGCTGATGACCATAAAAAGGAGTGAGTAAACGATGGACTACATTTTTCACAAGCCCTTTCACAGCTATCTTTTTCCCAGAGGAATCGGTGAGCTTACCACTGTATACATCAAACACACAGAGATACCCACAGCATGAACATGAGCAGCACCATACCTTGAACCCCAGTTTAACAGGCTTCTTGGGCATATGAATTTTCCCGCTTTTACGACCCTTGTACTTTATCATCATCTCATCAACGGAAAGCTCCTGACTGGGATTATACCTCATGAAGTAGTTGGCTTTAAGAGTCTCTAAAACAGTTTTTAGCTTGCTAGTTACCTTACGTGCATCAGTGATGGACGTATTGTCCTCACAGTGCAGATACCGCCATAAACTTTGGAACCTTTTGAGCGACATTACATTGCTCACACATTGTACACCTAAAAGGGGATCCTTGGACCAGTAGTCCGTAATTTCAGGGAGCCTATGAATGCCCATCTCTAGTACAATCCCCAAAAACACCCACAATTCGGCACTGTTTGTAGCTGACCAACCCTTAGCACCACACTGCCTAGCGTACAGGTTGGTCTGTTCGGCTATGTACTCACACAAACTATCGGGCCAAAGTAACTTAACAAAATCTAGGCATGGAGTTACAGACGGATCAAGTTGATCGACAGGACCGACCACACCGCCAAAGACGGGGTATCTTCCTGTGGACTTAGCTTTTTGGAGTCCATTGTCCCTCGCCAGCTTCCTCCGTTTGGGAGTCGGAGCCATGCCATCGACCATTTCGTCATCATCCTCCACTGCAGCATCTGCACGGAAACAAAGCATGAATATCATTAGAGTACCACAAGAGTGCTCGCCAGTGCAGGTGGGGGACAGGCTATGAATGTCATTATGTGGGCGTACCACACGCTAGTGGTGCTATGAATATCATTAACTACTGGGGGGGGTTAGGGCGCATAGGTACAGTACAGCAGAGGAAAAGGCTCGTCCACATCAAAGGCTCGTGGGAGGAGCCCAACAAACCACAACAACCATGAATGTCATTAGTGGGCGTACCACACGCTAGTGGTGCTATGAATATCATTAACTACTGGGGGGGGGGGGGGGTTAGGGCGCATAGGTACAGTACAGCAGAGGAAAAGGCTCGTCCCCATCAAAGGCTCGTGGGAGGATCCCAACAAACCACAACAACCATGAATGTCATTACGTGGGCGTACCGCACGCTAGTGGTGCTATGAATATCATTAACTACTGGGGGGGGGGGGGTTTAGGGCACATAGGTACAGTACAGCAGAGGAAAAGGCTCGTCCACATCAAAGGCTCGTGGGAGGAGCCCAACAAACCACAAAATGTCATTATGTGGGCGTACCGCACGCTAGTGGTGCTATGAATATAATTAACTACTGGGGGGGGTTAGGGCACATAGGTACAGTACAGCAGAGGAAAAGGCTCGTCCCCATCAAAGGCTCGTGGGAGGATCCCAACAAACCACAACAACCATGAATGTCATTATGTGGGCGTACCGCACGCTAGTGGTGCTATGAATATCATTAACTACTGGGGGGGGTTAGGGCACATAGGTACAGTACAGCAGAGGAAAAGGCTCGTCCACATCAAAGGCTCGTGGGAGGAGCCCAACAAACCACAACAACCATGAATGTCATTATGTGGGCGTACCGCACGCTAGTGGTGCTATGAATATCATTAACTACTGGGGGGGGGGTTAGGGCACATAGGTACAGTACAGCAGAGGAAAAGGCTCGTCCCCATCAAAGGCTCGTGGGAGGAGCCCAACAAACCACAACAACCATGAATGTCATTATGTGGGCGTACCACACGCTAGTGGTGCTATGAATATCATTAACTACTGGGGGGGGGGGGGTTAGGGCACATAGGTACAGTACAGCAGAGGAAAAGGCTCGTCCACATCAAAGGCTCGTGGGAGGAGCCCAACAAACCACAACAACCATGAATGTCATTACGTGGGCGTACCACACGCTAGTGGTGCTATGAATATCATTAACTACTGGGGGGGGGGGGGGTTAGGGCACATAGGTACAGTACAGCAGAGGAAAAGGCTCGTCCACATCAAAGGCTCGTGGGAGGAGCCCAACAAACCACAACAACCATGAATGTCATTACGTGGGCGTACCACACGCTAGTGGTGCTATGAATATCATTAACTACTGGGGGGGGGGGGGTTAGGGCACATAGGTACAGTACAGCAGAGGAAAAGGCTCGTCCACATCAAAGGCTCGTGGGAGGAGCCCAACAAACCACAACAACCATGAATGTCATTACGTGGGCGTACCGCACGAGTGTGGTGCTATGAATATAATTAACTACTGGGGGGGGGGGGGTTAGGGCACACAGGTACAGTACAGCAGAGGAAAAGGCTCGTGGAAAAGGCTCGTCCCCATCAAAGGCTCGTGGGAGGAGCCCAACAAACCACAACAACCATGAATGTCATTATGTGGGCGTACCACACGCTAGTGGTGCTATGAATATCATTAACTACTGGGGGGGGGGGTTAGGGCACATAGGTACAGTACAGCAGAGGAAAAGGCTCGTCCACATCAAAGGCTCGTGGGAGGAGCCCAACAAACCACAACAACCATGAATGTCATTATGTGGGCGTACCGCACGCTAGTGGTGCTATGAATATAATTAACTACTGGGGGGGGTTAGGGCACATAGGTACAGTACAGCAGAGGAAAAGGCTCGTCCACATCAAAGGCTCGTGGGAGGAGCCCAACAAACCACAACAACCATGAATATCAATATGTGGGCGTAATGCACGCGTGTGGTGCTATGAATATCATTAACAACTGGGGGTTAGGGTACAGTACAGTACTGCAGTCAAGGCGACGCCAAAAAGAGGCTCACACAATGTAGGAGGAGCCACAAAAGGCATGCACATGACGCCTCCGCCAAAAAGAGGCCACATATCGTTAGGGCATCACAATGCTGCCTCCCCAACCACTATTTAATGGTGCAATGACACAAACCTGAATCACTCTCCAGATCTGTCTCAAAATCGTCATCACTGGGCTCGTCATGGTCATAACAGACTTCCTGGTCCTCCTCAAGCTCTCTGACAGTGTGCTCAAGCTCGCTGACAGTGTCAAGGAGTCCAATCAGCTCCATTTGGATTCAAAAGTTTTGAAAAATAATTACAACAGAATTTACAACAGAGTGGGTTAGGGCCTCTCATATACAACTGAATTCTTTATCACAATTTTATTAATCATTGAAATAATACCCCTTTCCTCCCCTCTCCAAGGCCAATTTAGACCAGGAGAGTACCATCTAACAAAAATCAGTCACACAGCACATTAGCTAGCACATGTGTGTCCGATAACAGAGTGTCCTTTGCATATTCTTATGCGACAGTGGGGACATGCCATTGCAGTGTGTTGCTGCTCTCTGCTAGGGATCTTCTCCCGAACACACACTTGACAGCGCCCACGAGACACTCCGACACTATTTGCACTCACACGTGCGCCCTGTGATGGGGGGAAAACGATATTTAGACTGGCCAGACCTGAGGCACTGCTACGAGTACGTGGCACACCCAATAGACTATGAATTAGTTCCAATCGAAACCCTTTCAAAGGCATGGCCTTTGAACCCACCCTGACACAGTTGTGCCTGTATAGAATGTATGCATTATTCACACTAACGTCAAGGAATTGAAAGAAAATCCTGAACCAATACCGCCGACACTTTCTATCGTACCCATAGGTTTTCCTCATACGCCCTGTATTGTCAACTCCTCCCATGTACATGTTATATGCAGGGAGACAGGGGGGGACACTCTGAGAGCGTAGGGTACCGTCTTTGTGCATTCGCATTACAGTGTGGGGCATATGGTCAGGGAACACATTTGTTGCAAAGGACACAACTCTACGGTCGTTAAACATAGAGTAAGAAATATCACCAACAGTCATGGACGTATAGTCACCTTTGTCGAGTACCACATCCTTAAGACTTGCTGGGAAACCAGCAGCATTCTTCAAAATTGTGCCGACAGTAAACACATTTTGCTTAGCCAACTCTTCTATCAATGGACCGGACGTGTAAAAGTTGTCCATGTACACAACATGCTGATGACCATAAAAAGGAGTGAGTAAACGATGGACTACATTTTTCACAAGCCCTTTCACAGCTATCTTTTTCCCAGAGGAATCGGTGAGCTTACCACTGTATACATCAAACACACAGAGATACCCACAGCATGAACATGAGCAGCACCATACCTTGAACCCCAGTTTAACAGGCTTCTTGGGCATATGAATTTTCCCGCTTTTACGACCCTTGTACTTTATCATCATCTCATCAACGGAAAGCTCCTGACTGGGATTATACCTCATGAAGTAGTTGGCTTTAAGAGTCTCTAAAACAGTTTTTAGCTTGCTAGTTACCTTACGTGCATCAGTGATGGACGTATTGTCCTCACAGTGCAGATACCGCCATAAACTTTGGAACCTTTTGAGCGACATTACATTGCTCACACATTGTACACCTAAAAGGGGATCCTTGGACCAGTAGTCCGTAATTTCAGGGAGCCTATGAATGCCCATCTCTAGTACAATCCCCAAAAACACCCACAATTCGGCACTGTTTGTAGCTGACCAACCCTTAGCACCACACTGCCTAGCGTACAGGTTGGTCTGTTCGGCTATGTACTCACACAAACTATCGGGCCAAAGTAACTTAACAAAATCTAGGCATGGAGTTACAGACGGATCAAGTTGATCGACAGGACCGACCACACCGCCAAAGACGGGGTATCTTCCTGTGGACTTAGCTTTTTGGAGTCCATTGTCCCTCGCCAGCTTCCTCCGTTTGGGAGTCGGAGCCATGCCATCGACCATTTCGTCATCATCCTCCACTGCAGCATCTGCACGGAAACAAAGCATGAATATCATTAGAGTACCACAAGAGTGCTCGCCAGTGCAGGTGGGGGACAGGCTATGAATGTCATTATGTGGGCGTACCACACGCTAGTGGTGCTATGAATATCATTAACTACTGGGGGGGTTAGGGCGCATAGGTACAGTACAGCAGAGGAAAAGGCTCGTCCACATCAAAGGCTCGTGGGAGGAGCCCAACAAACCACAACAACCATGAATGTCATTAGTGGGCGTACCACACGCTAGTGGTGCTATGAATATCATTAACTACTGGGGGGGGGGGGTTAGGGCGCATAGGTACAGTACAGCAGAGGAAAAGGCTCGTCCCCATCAAAGGCTCGTGGGAGGATCCCAACAAACCACAACAACCATGAATGTCATTATGTGGGCGTACCGCACGCTAGTGGTGCTATGAATATAATTAACTACTGGGGGGGGTTAGGGCACATAGGTACAGTACAGCAGAGGAAAAGGCTCGTCCCCATCAAAGGCTCGTGGGAGGATCCCAACAAACCACAACAACCATGAATGTCATTATGTGGGCGTACCGCACGCTAGTGGTGCTATGAATATCATTAACTACTGGGGGGGGTTAGGGCACATAGGTACAGTACAGCAGAGGAAAAGGCTCGTCCACATCAAAGGCTCGTGGGAGGAGCCCAACAAACCACAACAACCATGAATGTCATTATGTGGGCGTACCGCACGCTAGTGGTGCTATGAATATCATTAACTACTGGGGGGGGGGTTAGGGCACATAGGTACAGTACAGCAGAGGAAAAGGCTCGTCCCCATCAAAGGCTCGTGGGAGGAGCCCAACAAACCACAACAACCATGAATGTCATTATGTGGGCGTACCACACGCTAGTGGTGCTATGAATATCATTAACTACTGGGGGGGGGGGGTTAGGGCACATAGGTACAGTACAGCAGAGGAAAAGGCTCGTCCACATCAAAGGCTCGTGGGAGGAGCCCAACAAACCACAACAACCATGAATGTCATTACGTGGGCGTACCACACGCTAGTGGTGCTATGAATATCATTAACTACTGGGGGGGGGGGGGGGTTAGGGCACATAGGTACAGTACAGCAGAGGAAAAGGCTCGTCCACATCAAAGGCTCGTGGGAGGAGCCCAACAAACCACAACAACCATGAATGTCATTACGTGGGCGTACCACACGCTAGTGGTGCTATGAATATCATTAACTACTGGGGGGGGGGGGTTAGGGCACATAGGTACAGTACAGCAGAGGAAAAGGCTCGTCCACATCAAAGGCTCGTGGGAGGAGCCCAACAAACCACAACAACCATGAATGTCATTACGTGGGCGTACCGCACGAGTGTGGTGCTATGAATATAATTAACTACTGGGGGGGGGGGGGTTAGGGCACACAGGTACAGTACAGCAGAGGAAAAGGCTCGTGGAAAAGGCTCGTCCCCATCAAAGGCTCGTGGGAGGAGCCCAACAAACCACAACAACCATGAATGTCATTATGTGGGCGTACCACACGCTAGTGGTGCTATGAATATCATTAACTACTGGGGGGGGGGGTTAGGGCACATAGGTACAGTACAGCAGAGGAAAAGGCTCGTCCACATCAAAGGCTCGTGGGAGGAGCCCAACAAACCACAACAACCATGAATGTCATTATGTGGGCGTACCGCACGCTAGTGGTGCTATGAATATAATTAACTACTGGGGGGGGTTAGGGCACATAGGTACAGTACAGCAGAGGAAAAGGCTCGTCCACATCAAAGGCTCGTGGGAGGAGCCCAACAAACCACAACAACCATGAATATCAATATGTGGGCGTAATGCACGCGTGTGGTGCTATGAATATCATTAACAACTGGGGGTTAGGGTACAGTACAGTACTGCAGTCAAGGCGACGCCAAAAAGAGGCTCACACAATGTAGGAGGAGCCACAAAAGGCATGCACATGACGCCTCCGCCAAAAAGAGGCCACATATCGTTAGGGCATCACAATGCTGCCTCCCCAACCACTATTTAATGGTGCAATGACACAAACCTGAATCACTCTCCAGATCTGTCTCAAAATCGTCATCACTGGGCTCGTCATGGTCATAACAGACTTCCTGGTCCTCCTCAAGCTCTCTGACAGTGTGCTCAAGCTCGCTGACAGTGTCAAGGAGTCCAATCAGCTCCATTTGGATTCAAAAGTTTTGAAAAATAACCCTTTCCTTGCCATTCGTGAAATCTGGAACAGGAGCGTCTTTAGGTCGATCAATTAGTGTGGATCCCGCCTCACCACGCCTCCAAGTCATTCTATTAGTCTAGATCCGGCTAGCAATTCTAGCTGGGACTCCCAGTTCTAGCTCCTTTTGTTTAGCGTGTCAGAGACTGGGAGAAGATGATTGGCACTCCCTGGCTCCTTTGGATGTACAGCTGTCCAGATCCCTAGAACATACCCTCCATTCTGACGAGTTATCAGTGCATAGGGTGCTTACTAGATTCTTGCCAGCCAGTACAGTTCAAGCTACACACAGCACCGCTCAACTATTCTCTACCCCATTATCTAGCTAAATCTGGTCCAACTAGACAGCAGACACAGCTAGTTAATTCAGTAAAGCCAGGGGTAGCCCTACTTCTACGGTTGTTCAGTACCCACGGTAACAATTCCTCTGGGCTGGGCTAACTAGTTGAGCCACGCCTCCCAATTCTCAAGGCTAGGTACATGTCTCTGTCTAGCTGCTTCTTCAGCTTCTTGCTCAGTTTTGTGGCTTAGAGAAAGGCCAGCTACTCAGGGGGAAGAGTCCAGATGAAAGTCTGGCAGCCAGGTGACGTCCAAACGGTCAGTTATTCTTTCCACCAACTTTTTAATCTAGTCTAGTCCTGCTTGCACTGCTACTACTACTGCTGCCTACTGCTGCTACTCTTCCTAGCTAGTCAAAGGTTTCTTTTTTTTTTTTTTTTTTTTTTATAACTACATATGCACAAAGAGACATCAAAGCTTACATCAAAGGACACAGATTTTTAGCCTACTTGACTGATAAGGCGGTTACCTAGACTACAGTTTGTTTGTCAGGGAGGAGCTCACATACAACTTCATCTAATTCATCATAACGATTCCTTACCCATTGTTGTAATTTCTACAACAGATTGCCAAGGAAAGAGATAATGGAAGCTAGTGTTTCATTTCATCATAAAAGTTTTACACAGATTGGTATACACAGTAAACAACAGCAGGTTGAAGTGCCTCTTATAAATGTCTTTTTTATGTTGGTCCCAGTCCTTAATGCACCTGAGAAAGTATCCACTCTCAAGTACTCGGTTCACTCATTGACAGAGATGAGAGTATACACACAGAGAATTGGCTTTAGGTTGGTCAGTAATAATTATTTCCGCATTAGTAAACGGCGTTTGACATAACAGACGGTTTAAAAACAGCACATGGGAAAGTATCAACTCTCAAGTACTAGGTTCACTCATTGACAGAGATAGAGTACACACAGAGAATGGAATCAGCTAGTACACTGTTATATCAAATGTAGGTTTGTATTCATTGTATCGGCACGGTGTTATTTACAACAGAACACCGTGCCGATACGATCAATACAACAGAACGTGGCTACATCGATCTGCACACTATTGAATACTAGATACCAAGAATTTGCTGCTTACTTAAGTGGACTCACTAAGTAACTCTTGCTTACTACCCTGTGACGAGTGTCCATAGCTGGGTATTGAATTAACAGTTGACCTTTTTTTAGCAACCTCCTCTGGTTACTTTTCTCATTTCCCCCCTCTATTTCAAAATCCTGTATGACACCCTGTATATCGTATAGCACGAAGGCACTTATATTTCGTGGATTGGCCTTTAAAAGCATTTCCTTGCACAATGTTCGCGGAATGACTGCTTACCGGAAACCACACCTTTAAATCTTTGCACGTTATAGCAGATAATCCTAATTAAAGAACAATTTTTTTAGTGGACTTTATTTCCATGTAGGATTGCTAACCCACGAAATCCACGAAAATGTTGCGATATACGGTATATCACATTACCAGGACATGGTGAGGTCTATGACTAGCCAATCTCTGAGATGTGTACAGCAAGATACACTCACCTCTCTTTGTGTATCAACATTCATCCATGTCCAGTAATGCCATCAACATATATGGGTCAAGTGTATGCATCTATAGCTATCCCCTTATGTTGCATACCCATGGGTAACCTATAGCTACCACCATAATTATGCCTATGGGTCACTCAAGTAATGCTGTGTAGCTAGCACCATAGTATACATGGCATACCCATGGGTCACCCAATGGTGTATGGCGCACATAGCCCCTCTCCCAGAGTACCTATAGCACCGTAGTATACGTGGCATACCCGTGGGTCACCCAACGGTGTACAGCGCGCATATAGCCTTCTCCCAGAGTACCTAAATATGTATAGCACCGTAGCATACCCGTGGGTCACCCAATGGTGTACGGCGCACATAGCCCCTCTCTCAGAGTACCTATAGCACCGTAGTATACGTGGCATACCCGTGGGTCACCCAATGGTGTACAGCGCACATAGCCTTCTCCCAGAGTACCTATAGCACCGTAGTATACGTGGGATACCCATGGGTCACCCAATGGTGTACAGCGCGCATAGTCCTCTCCCAGAGTACCTATAGCACCGTAGTGTACGTGGCATACCCGTGGGTCACCCAATGGTGTACGGCGCGCATACACCCTCTCCCAGAGTACCTATAGCATCATAGTATACATGGCATACCCGTGGGTCACCCAAAGGTGTACGGCGCGCATACACCCTCTCCCAGAGTACCTATAGCACCATAGTATACATGGCATACCCATGGGTCACCCAAAGGTGTACGGCGCGCATAGCCCCTCTCCCAGAGTACCTATAGCACCGTAGTATACGTGGCATACCCATGGGTCACCCAATGGTGTACGGCGCATACACCCTCTCCCAGAGTACCTATAGCACCATAGTATATATGTGGCATACCCGTGGGTTACCCAGGGCACCTACACCGAGTACCTACAGCACTATTGTTTTTAAGTTATAGTTAGTACATGAGCATGAGGTATCTATGTGTTATATAGTGTCCCAAATACCGAGGGATGATATTTTAGGGACACTATAACCATAGTTATCGAATGCACATGTACTAACTGATTTAGATCCCACTTTTCATTGGCTATGTACTATCCCAAGAAGTGTATCTCTAAAAGTAGTAAGCCTTAGCAACAGCTTTATTTTTGAAAATGTCCTGTTCTAAAAGGATGATTTTTGCTTCTCTACTAAAAAACCTTCGCATTGGCCCTGAATGCACTGTTTCGGACAAGCTAGAGGATAACTATGAAGTTCTGCACGGCTAGCTAGCTAGCAAGGAACAGCTTGCTACACTTTCCCAAAAAGAAACAAGATTCTACTGAATGGGTATGCAGTAAACAATTTGAAATTTGAAAATATGACTGCAGGATAGGAACAGAAGGACAAAGTTGACAAATGCCTAGAAGACCTGCTTGTGACAATGAACCTAAAATGATTGGCTTTCAGTGTTCCTCGTAGAGATAAGAAAACTTACTTGTGAACCCTACCATCAACAAGTGCAACTGGTTTAATGAAAAAACTGAACGCTACATGTATATAGAAACTGGTAGTGAAAAAACTGAACAGCCTTAGTAGCTATGGCTAATAAATTATCATCATACAACTTTATTCATCATTTCTGTACTGTAAAAAAAATTAAACTTGTACATAGTTTATACTTATAATTCCCTGAAACTATGAGATTATGGCTCATAATTCCCTGCTAACACACACAAGTACAAGTGGTATCTAATAACAGCGAAAAACAGTATTCATAATTTGATTCGTATAATCATAAATAATTATTAAAATGATCTGATAGAATAATGATAATTATGGCCTCATAGAATAACACGTTCCCAGGATCTCCTTTTTTCTATTCTTTGGTCACAATCGTTCAATAAGATAAGATACGGTATTAGAATAGAGGGAAAGTTAAGAAAAAGGAGAGCCTGGTATGCAAAGTCGCGTGACAGTAGAAGGATGGTAGAAGGGTGAAATTGAGCATGGGCAGGTAGAGGTTGAGATATTGGACTGCCCCCACACCTCGATATCTATACTATAATTATGACAAATAAACTGTGTGGACATGATGACCATAAACTTGGAATTGGCAAACAGTTTAATGTGTTATACAAGCTTGCTAGCTATACCTAGTTATACCAATACTAGTACTATAGATCTACGTAGCTAGATTCTACTATTAAAATAATCTAGTTTTGTTGTGCTATGCTGAGCTAGATCTGCTAGACTAATATCTTAGTCATCATTATCATCTAGGTAGCTACTAAGCTACTTGCTATCAGAGCTGGGCATGCTGGTTCTGCACTGAGCTTGGTCTCTCGGTCTGCTGCTGGCCTGGTAGATTTTCTAGTGTCTTAATTAATGCGAGGGAGAATACTCTACGTCACGATTGTGGGCTACATATCGCCCACGTTCATAAAAACGTATGTGGATCACGCGACTTCGCATACCAGGATTTACTTTTTCTTTCACGTCCTTCTTTAGTGCCTCCCATCATCCTAGCTTATATATTGAGAACAGACAAGAACAAGAAAAATTAAAGCCTGGGGACGAGGCTAATAACAAATGATACTTAATGTCAGAGAGTAAAGATATCGATTTAAACAGTGTGATATTTCACGTTCTTCCTACTCAGGTGCATTAAGGACTGGGACCTTCAATTATTGCTGAATTTGCAAATTATAAGCCCCGCCCACACGGTCGCCATGGTTCCACCCACGCGTTCATTACTTCAACGTACCACTCCCTTTTCATTTTGCAGTAATTCAGCTAGTTTAGAGAAGTGACTTAGTCGGCGTTTAAAACACCCTCTAGTAAAGCTTGCGAGGCAATAGATGACTTCCATAAGCCTTCCTTAGCTGATTTATCCTTGTACTTTGTCAAAAAATTGTTGACCGTGTCCCTGGGAAGCCTACTATCCAAGATGAGACTGCTACATCAAACAACTTTCTGTTATTTCTCCCTTGCAAAAACCAGGAGGGTTAAGCGCTAGAGTGAGTTGTTAGCTTAGATAGAACTAAGTATAATGAGCAGCAGCAATAGCTAGTAGACTTAGTGTTTAAACGCCGATTTTTCAATAGAAAAGTGAAATAGTGCTTCGACAAAACGGACCACCCCCACTGATCAATTAGTGGGCGGGGCTTCATTTTAATATTTTTAATTATACCGTATAGCACGAACATTTCGAGGCACTTATATTTCGTGGATTGGCCTTTAAAAGCATTTCCTTGCACAATGTTTGCGGAATGACTGTTTACCGGAAACCACGCCTTTAAATCTCTGCACGTTATAGCAGATAATTCTAATTAAAGAACAATTTTAGTGGACTTTATATTAGTGGACTTTATTTCTGTGTAGGATTGCTAACCCACGAAATCCACGAAAATGTTGCGATATATGGTATATCACATCACCAGGACATGGTGAGGTCTATGACTAGCCAATCTCTGAGATGTGTACAGCTAGATACACTCACCTCATTTTGTATATCAACATTGGCTCCAGCATCGATTAGAAGCTCCACACACTTCAGGTGACCTTTGAAACTGGCCGCCCAGAGAGGGGACTGACCCGACTGTATATGCAGTACATAAACAAGATGTTGTGAAACAAGTGTTTGCTAGCGTAAACAAAACATCATTTTTTTAACCATAGAAGAGGGAGAGAATTAGAAACAGAGTATGTGCACATATTTACGGTGTTTTGTTTGATCCGTGTTTCGCCTACTAGCGGGAAAAATTTTACTATTATTCAAAGCTCCCATACGTGATTCTTAGGCCGGGACTGAGTATCCACACCTTACTGTGGATCATATGGAAGCGTTGTGTATGTTATCAGAAGCTCATTTGAAAGAAGGCAGTAGATTTAATAGTTTCGGCTCGATATAGTGGCTTGTGTGTACCTTCTACAAAAAGAGGCTGTGATCACACTGCAAAATATATTATCATTATAGTTTCCGTCTTTCTTAAGTAGCTGGACATTGTATGCAAGTTAAAAATCAACTACTAGAATTGGCTTTAGGTTGGTCAGTAATTAATTATTTCATTGTTTGCGTAAGCGGTGTTTGACATAACAGACTGTTTAAAACACCACATGGGAAAGTATCCACTCTCAAGTACTCGGATCACTCATTGACAGAGATGAGAGTACACACAGAGAATGGAATCAGCTACTGTACCGTTATATCAAATATAGGTTTGTATTCATTGTATCGGCACGGTTTTATTTACAACAGAACACTGTGCCGATACAATGAATACAACAGAACGTGGCTACATCGATCTGCACACTATTGAATACTAGATAGATATACTACCAAGAATTTGCTGCTTACTTAAGTGGACTCACTAAGTAACTATTGCTTACTACCCTGTGACTCTTCCACTAGCCATTACTAGTGCAAATGGTTCATCGTAACCTTAACTGACCTTGCTCTGCGTGTTGACCGTAGCCTTGGCTGCTAAGAGGACCCTCACCACCTCATCATGTCCATTCTGACAGGCTATGCGGAGAGCTGTCACGTTGTCCTATAGTTAGGAGAAGACATTCTATAAATACACAGAACAGAAAGCATCCACTCTCAAGTCTCATGCAGTTCTCTCATTGACAGAGATGAAAGTAGACACACAGAGAATGGAATCAATTAGTACACTGTTACACTGATACCCACTACACCACGCACATTGATCGGATCACTAACGGTATTCACCTCCAATATTTAATTGCTTTCCGGAAGCGGGGGCGGGGCTTTAATCCATGCCTAAAATGGGTACTAGCGTAATGACCTTTGACCTGCCATTATTTCTTTGGAAAAGTACCAGTAGATAATAATTATTATGATACAGTGTAAGGTACGGATCATGAGTCATAAAAGCAAATGTACAGAGATACATGTAAAGGATTAATGCTTATGAAATACAACACTAAAGTGGTATTAAACCTCACCTTCCGTTGAATGTCAACCTGAGCTTTAGCCGCAATCAACACTTCAACTACCCTCAAGTGACCATTCTGAGCAGCTACAAACAGCGCAGTGGTTCCATCCTGTACAGAGTTAAGTGAGAAGTGATGAGCAGGTGAACACACACAAACACCAGCTGACAGACCAACTTTTATAAGGTTACCCACGATACACCACCAGTAACATCATATACCCAGGGTGTCATACAGGGGGAAAGGGGGATATCCCCATTTCCCCCCCATTCAATTATGACTGAGTGTCCATAGCTGGGTATTGAATTAACAGTTTACCTTTTTTTAGCAACATTTTCTGGTTACTTTTCTCATTTTCCCCCTGTACTTCAAAATCCTGTATGACACCCTGTATACCGTATAGCACGAACATTTCGAGGCACTTATATTTCGTGGATTGGCCTTTAAAAGCATTTCCTTGCACAATGTTTGCGGAATGACTGTTTACCGGAAACCACGCCTTTAAATCTCTGCACGTTATAGCAGATAATTCTAATTAAAGAACAATTTTAGTGGACTTTATTTTAGTGGACTTTATTTCTGTGTAGGATTGCTAACCCACGAAATCCACGAAAATGTTGCGATATATGGTATATCACATCACCAGGACATGGTGAGGTCTATGACTAGCCAATCTCTGAGATGTGTACAGCTAGATACACTCACCTCATTTTGTATATCAACATTGGCTCCAGCATCGATTAGAAGCTCCACACACTTCAGGTGACCTTTGAAACTGGCCGCCCAGAGAGGGGACTGACCCGACTGTATATGCAGTACATAAACAAGATGTTGTGAAACAAGTGTTTGCTAGCGTAAACAAAACATCATTTTTTTAACCATAGAAGAGGGAGAGAATTAGAAACAGAGTATGTGCACATATTTACGGTGTTTTGTTTGATCCGTGTTTCGCCTACTAGCGGGAAAAATTTTACTATTATTCAAAGCTCCCATACGTGATTCTTAGGCCTGGACTGAGTATCCACACCTTACTGTGGATCATATGGAAGCGTTGTGTATGTTATCAGAAGCTCATTTGAATAAAGGCAGTAGATTTAATAGTTTCGGCTCGATATAGTGGCTTGTGTGTACCTTCTACAAAAAGAGGCTGTGATCACACTGCAAAATATATTATCATTATAGTTTCCGTCTTTCTTAAGTAGCTGGACATTGTATGCAAGTTAAAAATCAACTACTAGAATTGGCTTTAGGTTGGTCAGTAATTAATTATTTCATTGTTTGCGTAAGCGGTGTTTGACATAACAGACTGTTTAAAACACCACATGGGAAAGTATCCACTCTCAAGTACTCGGATCACTCATTGACAGAGATGAGAGTACACACAGAGAATGGAATCAGCTACTGTACCGTTATATCAAATATAGGTTTGTATTCATTGTATCGGCACGGTTTTATTTACAACAGAACACTGTGCCGATACAATGAATACAACAGAACGTGGCTACATCGATCTGCACACTATTGAATACTAGATAGATATACTACCAAGAATTTGCTGCTTACTTAAGTGGACTCACTAAGTAACTATTGCTTACTACCCTGTGACTCTTCCACTAGCCATTACTAGTGCAAATGGTTCATCGTAACCTTAACTGACCTTGCTCTGCGTGTTGACCGTAGCCTTGGCTGCTAAGAGGACCCTCACCACCTCATCATGTCCATTCACACAGGCCATGTGGAGAGCTGTCACGTTTTTCTATAGTTAGGAGAAGACATTCTATAAATACACGGCAAAGAAAGCATCCACTTTCAAGTACCCATGCAGTTCACTCATTGACAGAGATGAGAGTATACACACAGAGAATGGAATCAGTTAGTGCACTGTTACACTGATACCCACTACACCACGCACATTGATAGGATCACTAACGATATTCGCCTCCAATATTTAATTGCTTTCCGGAATCGGGGGCGGGGCTTCAATCCATGCCTAAATGGGTACTAGCGCAATTACCTTTGACATGCCATTATTTGTTTAGATAAGTACAGGTAGATAATAACAGAAGCAGAAACGGACAATAACACCATGCCTCTTAAGGTGTGCACATGCGCATGCCCATGCATTGCACGTGACAATAAAAAGACAGGGAAAGAAGTGGTAGATTGACCACACCTCTTACACACACTTCAAGACTCAAGGCGTGGCCCCATCATCCAGTCAAGTCATACTGCACTGAATCAACTACAGTAATGGCAGCACTCACAGGTCAGTTAATGACACATGTGATCGGCTATCTGTATTAGCATATAGCGCATATCAGTGACTTATGTGATATGCATCTATCAATGCTATGCGATGCCCCACCCCCCCCACCACGTACCTGGGCATTCTGGGGGAAACGTGGGACAAGTGACAACCAATTAGTTACCTTTGCCCCATGTGTGGGGGGAGCGCTTTTACTTTCCCCTATGTTATCCCATCCCCATGCGTATGCATGCTGAGTAGGCCGTCACAGCGAACACAACACAACAGACATGGAATCAACCCACACACAATTATAGAATACAACCACGCCCACACACATGTATAAATTACATTCCTTATTGGATACACCTTACTTCTACCATCTACCGTAATTTATGACATGAGAAAATCTGTCGTGCCTACCTCGAACAGTCTCAACTTTCTGGTACGATTTGATCATCCTAAGCTACTTACAGCATATCGACTGCCTCAGGGCCCAGCGACTGTGTCTATGGGATGTGGTCGGGGAGACACTCATGACCACTTTCTCTGGTCACAAGGGAAGTGTCAAGTCGGTCTGTGTCAAGGATGAGCCCAGTAAGTCAAAATGGTTGTTTGCATGGGTATTCCACTTTTGTTAATGTTAATCAAATTGGAAGAGCATGGCTCTATGGCAACTGTGTCTCCCCTACAGTGTTGTGAAGCTGTGGGACATGCGACGATACTACACAAACCACAAATGTGCCCCACCCCCCTGCTGGCACTCGTTTGTCCCCATGGATAGAGGGGGCGTGTCTACAGGTTCAACTTTCTCGTGGCCGATACCCATCAAAGCTGTGTCTATGCCAGTGCCACTGACGGCATGTAAGATGTTTTGCTCTACTGTGAGCAGGATGCCCAATGTCTTCAGAATGTACTTGTCCTGTCCTATAGAATCAGGTTCACTATTAGAAATGACCATCACCCATTTTATATTTAGATGCCTCGGTGCTCATGCGCAAGCGAGGTATACGTTTGTGTGTCTGTGTGTGTTATTTGTGGATTTGTAAAATAATGCTTCGTTCTCAAGTTATTCCTAGCAGCCTTTTCAGAAGAGTACGTAGCAAAACTTGTTCACCGAGTGTTGCTACTCTACTTAGTAGTTAGCTCTGCACTAGAACGCTAGCTATTGGTAGTTACAAGAGTGAAAAGAAAGCTGCAAGGCTCTGTTCCAGCCATTTATTTTAGACTTGAACTTTGTCATCAATCGTTTTAACAACAATCATCGTCGATCATTACCCACTCCCCTATAATTCCTCTGATGATTCCTGGACTCTGGATTTTTGCCTGCATGCAGCAAAATTAAAAATGTTCATCATGATATAAAGTGTGTACATGTATATGTTATGTACGCCCGCGGTGCTTTCATTTTATATTGCGCTGTGTTCTTCCAATCTAACTTTTGCATTCCATCTCCTATCACTACACAGCATCTACAAGTACAGTACAAGCACCCTGGAGCAGGTACCTGTGGATGGCTACAGTGGACATGACACAAGAGCTCCTCCACGTTCTACTCTGAGGCCTATCTCATGCAGTAGTGGGGATGGATTGACTGGCTCCAGCTGCCTACATCTTGAAGGTGTGTCTCTAAGAATCTGTCTACCTACCAGCTTCTGGCTAGTTGTAGTGTTACTATACCAACATTTTAATCCAAGGTACTGTGCATGCATATGTCCCCCTATGTAGTGGGTTCTTCTACCTACAGTCAAAAATAGCGGTCACAGAGAAAATAATTGAGTTGAGAGACATTGTGCACGACTGTACTATTTAGAATGTACCCTGTATCATGGTAACAAAGTTATCATACCCCCCCCCTCAGGTAAGGGACTCTCGGGTTCCCCCTATACTGCTCCAGGGTCACAGCAAGGAGGTGACAGCTAAACTGGGTGCATAGCTACTTACTGGAGAGGAAACAGTTTGTGGGTATTGATGGCAGTAACTCAGACAGCTTACATGTTCTCTCAGGTGTGCCCCAAGGTTCGGTTTTGGGTCCACTATTGTTCATTACGTACATAAACCAAGTCACAGATGTTATTTCTCAAGACAGTAAGCTAAATATGTTTGCTGATGACATGGCCTTATACAGAGTTATCACATCTACTAATGACTACGTGAATCTTCAAAAGGACATTTCTAAAGTCTCAAATTTTTTGAACACTAAATTATTAGAATTTAATCTTGGCAAGTGTAAGTTTATGTCCGTTTCTAAGAAAACATCGCGCTCATTGAAGGCTCCAACTCTACTTCTAAATGGTTATGTACTGCAGCAGGTTTCTAACTACAAGTATTTAGGAATTACCATATCGGCTGACTTGAGCTGGCACACTCACATCAATACGATTTGTAATAAAACAAGGAAGTTGATAGGTCTCCTACATCGCAGGTTCTCTGAGAATTCTTCTCCAACAACACTGTTAAAGTTGTATACATCGTTCGTGAGACCACATCTGGAATACGCATCCTCTGTATGGAACCCATTTCACAAGTGTGAAATAAACAATTTAGAAAAAGTCCAGAGATTTGCTATGAGAGTCTGTCTGAAGAAATGGAATTTGAAAAGTGAAGAATTACTCACCTTGACCAGGCTTCCTTCTCTGCAGCTGAGGCGCCTTGCTGCGGTGCTTTGCCACCTTTTCAAAATACTACACAATCTAACTGACTTCCCAAACAACCCAGCAACCAAGAGAAATATGACGTACAGTAGTAGAACTGTTAACTGTTTTACTCTGGTCCCCTACCAATGTAGAACATCCTTTTACAAATTCTCATTTTTTCCGCATGCAATCACAATATGGAATAGGCTGGTTAGCCACAAGGACTTTACTTTAGTAGACTGTACTAGTATAAGTTCATTTAAGTCTCATCTGTATTCACATCTAGTTGACATGTTGTAACTATTAAAACGTATGTTATAGGACTCACTTCACCCTAGCTTTTTAGCTATTTGTGTATCCTTGCAATTAATTGCTAAATCTTTCATAAAAAAAAAAAATAATAAAAAAAGACAGCTGTAGACTGGTGTCCCACCAACCTGGACAAGGTTCGTAGACACGCACTCACACTTACTCTTGGAGCCTTCTTAGAACCCTTTGCTAAGGACAAAACCATACTT